>NC_061074.1:3672821-3858117 GCF_021917145.1 Hypomesus transpacificus
TGCCAAGCTGGCAGAAAATAGCAGACGCTGTAAATGCGTAAGCTACATGACTTATTGAAGATGTGCCCATAATTACACGTGTGCATTCCATAACGTTAAACTTGTGTTGCTGTATTATTTTATTTGCAACCCTGGCAGTGGCAAACGATCATAAAAAAATAAAACCATATTTCACAACGGTAAGTAGCAGTAGAAAATACTTGCACATATTTTAAGGCCGACATCTAAAAGGCTGAATTGCTTGAATCAGTCCCTGTTGTAGGATATTGGTATAGCTACAAAGGGCCTCTAGAACAATGGAATTGCTTGCAGCCAACAGGAAGAAATATTAGGCAATTGGGGCGGGGGGCCCTCCTCCACAGGACTTCACGCCTGCCGAGGAGCTGGCCCTCTCCAGCTATCAGGGTCACCTCATGATGGAAGGAGTGGAAGGGGGCATTTCTTCAGACCCTGGTGGCAGCAGGTTGGAAGCCCAGGCATATGTATGTTTCAAGTAATCTATGTGACCATGTTCATTCAACAATTATTTATAAATATTGTAGGAGTGAAATGTATAACTGTTCTCTGAAGTGACAGGAAATACAGTGGTGTTGCTGCCACCACCCACTGTCGTCCCACTGTGTCGTACAGAGGTAACCGTGAAACTAATAGTCACACGCCAGTATGTATACCATATGTGATTGCTGAATATTGATCAAATATGCCATTTACTTTCTCAAGTGGAGGTCCTAGATGATCAGGAAACTGTGTCTGCCTGCTCAGAGAGCATTTTGGGGGTACACTTTTGAGTTTTATTTACCACTTGCAACACAGATGGTGAGTGTGTGTGAATGTGTGGCTGTTATTGAAGTGTCTGTAATGACTTACTAATGGTGGTGGTCTCAACATAAGACACAAGTCCTTAAAGTGCTCATTTCAAATATGACTCAATTTATAGAATTGCTATGGTGTTAAACTCAGCAGGAAGAGGAACTTCTTCCTCCCCCTGAGCCTAGGGCCTCCACTTCAAGGCCAAGACACAAGGTATAACCAATGAACCTTGAAACACAGTAGTCAAATGGACACCTTCAAGTTTCTCCAAGTGTGCCTTGCAAAGGGACAATGTTCTTTATTTTTTTCAGGTTGGAGCAGACAATTTGAGGGCCCTGTATAAAAGGACGCTGGAGATATTACATGACTGAATGAATGACACTAAACTTAGTTACACTGACATATTTTTCTGTGCTCCTAGGGAAGGGAGAACACACGAGGATGTATTTGTTAAACTTTGTTCTACGTTTTGGTCTTTTTATACCTTTTTTTGTTGTGTCTTTTGAATCTTTTTTGGGGGTTTTCAACACTTCTCTCTTTCAATATCCTATTTATTATTTTTGGAAAATGCTATAAAATTGAATGAAACATCAAAATTCAATGAAAGTAGTGAAATGATAAGAAGTTTATGTATCACTTCTGAAGAGCTTTGTACAGATATCCATTGTTCTTTTTGGTTTGAAAAGTTTTGGTACAGCAATACATTTCACTCCTACAATATTCATAAATAATTGTTGAATGAACATGGTCACATTACTTGATTACTTGAAACATACATATGCCTGGGCTTCCAAACTGCTGCCACCAGAGTCTGAAGAAATGCCCCCTTCCACTCCTTCCATCATGGGGTGACCCTGATTGCTGGAGAGGGACAGCTCCTTGGCAGGCCCCCCCCCCCCCCTCCTACAAAAGGGACTAATTCAGGCAATTCAGCCTTGGCCTTAAAATATGTGCAAGTTACTACTGCTACTGCTACTACCGTTTTGAATTATGGTTTTATATTCAATTTGCTCCCACGATCGTTTGCCACTGCAGGGTTGCAACTAAAATAATACAGCAACAAAAGTTTAACGTTGTGGATTGAATGCACACGTGTAATTATGGTCACATCTTCAATAAGTCATGTAGCTTACGCATTTACAGCGTCTGCAATTTAATGCTAGCTTGGCAGCAGCACTTAGTTTAATTTTGCCTGTATTATCTATGTCTGTATTCCTGATATGCTTGTATTACAATATTTCACGCAGGAGGAGTAGACAAAGTTTTGAAGATTATTGTCTGCTCCTCCTGCGTGAAATATGCGTCTCTTGTTTTGTCCATGTTTGCAATTGGACATACGATGCAAACACTGCCCCTTTATGTGAACGCGCACGTCTCTAGATTGGAAAGATCTGGGTTGAGTTAGAGAGTTGATAACTGCCGTCGTAGTACCGCTTATCGTGACTGCGATTGTTAGGCTTCGCATAGCCGGGTAACTGAAAGTAATCCAGAGCATGTTGATCTTGATTCGTAGTACAGGCCCCAGGTGTATGTTATTCCCTCATAAAGGGAGTTTGTTATTTAATTGACAAGGAGCAGATAAAAGGTCTAGAGTTCATTTCAAGTATGGTATTTGTGTTTGGAATCTGTTGCTGTCAACTCTCAAAATGAAGTCCAAAGAGCTGTCACCATCAGTGAAGCAAGCCATCGTTAGGCTGAAAAATCTAAACAAACCTATCAGAGAGATAGCAAAAACATTAGGTGTGGCCAAATCAACTGTTTGATACATTCTTAAAAAGAAAAAACGCACTGGTGAGCTCAGCAACACCAAAAGACCCGGAAGACCACGGAAAACAACTGTGGTGGATGACAGAAGAATTATTTCCCTGGTGAAGAAAAACCCCTTCACAACAGTTGGCCAGATCAAGAACACTCTCCAGAAGGTAGGCGTATCTGTGTCAAAGTCAACAATTAAGAGAAGACTTCACCAGAGTAAATACAGAGGGTTCACCACAAGATGTAAACCATTGGTGAGTCTCAAAGACAGGAAGACCAGATTAGAGTTTGCCAAAAAACATCTAAAAGAGCCTGTACAGTTCTGGAACAACATCCTATGGACAGATGAGACCAAGATCAACTTGTACCAGAATGATGGGAAGAGAAGAGTATGGAGAAGGGAAGGAACTGCTCATGATCCAAAGCATACCACCTCATCAGTGAAGCATGGTGGAGGTAGTGTTATGGCGTGGGCATGTATGGCTGCCAATGGAACTGGTTCCCTTGTATTTATCGATGATGTGACTGCTGACAAAATCAGTAGGATGAATTCTGAAGTGTTTCGGGCAATATTATCTGCTCAGATTCAGCCAAATGCTTCAGAACTCATAGGACGGCGCTTCACAGTGCAGATGGACAATGACCCGAAGCATACTGCGAAAGCAACCAAAGAGTTTTTTAAGGCAAAGAAATGGAATGTTCTGCAATGGCCAAGTCAATCACCGGACCTAAATCCAATTGAGCATGCATTTCACTTGCTAAAGACAAAACTGAAGGGAAAATGCCCCAAGAACAAGCAGGAACTGAAGACAGTTGCAGTAGAGGCCTGGCAGAGCATCACCAGGGACGAAACCCAGCGTCTGGTGATGTCTATGGGTTCCAGACTCCAGACTGTCATTGACTGCAAAGGATTTGCAACCAAGTATTAAAAGTGACAATTAGATTTATGATTATGTTAGTTTGTCCAATTATTTTTGGTCCCTTAAAAAGGGGGCGGCCACATATAAAATGTGTTGTAATTCCTACACCGTTCACCTGATTTGGATGTAAATACCCTGAAATTAAAGCTGAAAGTCTGCACTTAAAGCACATCTTGATTGTTTCATTTCAAATTTATTGTGGTGGTATACAGAGCCACAATGATGAAAATTGTGTCAATGTCCAAATATTTATGGACCTAACTGTACATCATAGGCAATCATTCTGTGACACAACCCATGATCATCTCTTTTCAAGTATTACCTTACTATGGCCGACTCTCACTTCCGATTAAACCACACAACATGCATTCTCAGGGTGACCAACAAGATTATTTTAACTAACCAACAACAATATTACAAACATCTAACTGAACGAACGCAACAACTGAAATCCCTTGCATAGCTATTGTAACCAAACTATTTTCCAGAAGTCTCAGCGTTTTTTTGACATGCCGCACTGCATGCTGGATACCCAAGAGCGCTGACGTTGATGATCTAGCTGTGCTCCGACTGCGTGATATGACGAGATGCTAGTGACACACTAAGGTCTCGGAGTCTCCTGAAATGGAACGCGTCTTTCTGCCTTGAAGCTGCGTGCGCATCATCATCAAGACCCCATGTATATGTCAAGATAACATCCAAACTAACAATTTCGCCAAATCTGACTGCAGCTTTGTTATGTTTGTTTGTTATGTTGTTTGTATGTACTGTGTTATGGTTGTTTGGGTAAAACAACTTGCTTAATGAATTTAATGGCTGTTTAATGTCAAATCCAACTATAAATGTATAAAAGAGCGAGTTCCATTCAAATCTGAATTATTTTTAAACCTAGAGGTTTAAAAGACAACTTTTGCCTAAACTTACATGCACCCACTCAGAGAACTGAGTTTCAACATCCATTTACACATTTAGTCTCTATTTTTTACTCTACTCTTAAGGCATAACTATGTTTAACTTAATGTCTGCGCCTCTCTGTCACTAACTGTCTCTTGAGTGGGGGGTGGGGGCTTCACAGGGTGTCTACAGGTGTAAACAAGTTAAATTTAAGACTTTTTAAGACCTTTCAATACCACTTCCAATTGAAATTAAAGACCACATTTATGATGGAAATACAAATCAAAAGTGGAAATATAAAGTCATCTTCCCAAACATTTCTGTTCAATATGAACAGTATGGTAAAATGACAACTATCAGTTGAGTTTAAGAACATTGACTAAATGTGTGTAATGCGAAAGGATAACACAAAAATGGAACTGCTGTCCTAAATTATATTTTTTATTACACAATGTAGCAACTAGCAATTCCATTAATCCCATGGAAAGAAAGGCAAATGTGTGAGATGAACTGATGTGGAGCACAAATCATCCAAGAAGCAGTACTTCTCTTGAGTGGTTTTTATTCAAATGACTAATCATTGGATTCAGGTCAAAAGTCTATAACTTGAACTGGTTTCATTACTTAAGACACTAAAAGTCAGCAGCTTGGCATGCTGGGACATGGAAAGGATTACAAATGTAAACTTTCATCAAAGTAAAAAATGCTGGTTTGTCTTTTTTCATCAATGTCCTCAAAAAAGTAGTCTGCAGAGCTACTGTGTCTGTGGGGTGACTGTCTGTCTCTGGAGGGCTGGCAGGCAGGGGCAAGCAGGGCCTGCAGGCAGGTAGTCAGGGCAAGCCAGCTCGATAAAGCTGTCCTGGGGTCAGGGCTGAAGAGAAGCTGTCCAGCTAGAGGGGGGTAGTCCAGCAAGGGATCTGTTTTTCTCTCAGCATCCTCTGTTGAACTCTGTTGAGCAGCCCTCTGCATGACCCTCCAGACCTGTAAAAGTGAAGAAAGGATCCATGTCAGTTGTGAAAAATGAAGCTTTTTACATCTACACTTGACATAAGCTACAGTTTTGACCGTGAAATGCAATAGCATTACTTGAACTTGAATCCAAATCTGTTGAACTGATGGAGACCCGGCCATGCAAAGTCACTCAAACATTTGGCTCGATTCCAGGCTCTGGCAAGAGTATTTAGCTCTAAACTGGTCAATATACACATCTGACCAAAGACCAACTCGACCTTTGCCTGTAAAACAGTGATTCTGACTGTCAGAGACCTTTAAATACGCTGACCGAGTGAAACTAGCCTGGCTAACAGGTCGCTTTCTCAGGAAAATGACAAATGAAATAGGCTTGTTTTGAAAGATCCTATATACTGGCTATCTTCAGCAGACTCTTGTCTACAAAAAGCAGCCCTCCCTGACGTTTTAGGAGTAAAATTGAGTGAACTACAATATCGTTTACACACTGCCAGTGAGTGAGCGAGCCGAGTCTGTCACTGAGGCACTCAAAACAATGTACCTCCGGGACGCAGTTTCACTCCACTTGCAAGTTTTCCACAAATCACAAAAATAATCGGAGCATCTGGCTAAAAGCACAATTCCCACATCTCCTAAAGGCTGCCCCCCTCGATATCTTTGGTGTCGACCGAACTGTGAAATGGTGAACTAATGAACATGACGCGACCAAAACATGGATGCCGCCTAAGCCTATGCGGTCTCCCTGGCGCATAGGCTTATTACAAAGACTTTCTCGACCCAAATCAAAATTCTGAGCGACAAGTCTGTGGGGAATTGCTTGTTCTCCTAAAAGCTGCCCTCCTCTACCTTTTTGATGAATTTGCCGAGATGCTACATGATTCAGTATTTACACAGAGGGAAAAAGCTAGCTACTTTTCAAATTCGGTTTTCCGTCACTTCAAACTCACGATCTAAAGCTCTCAAAGTGCTCAAACCTTCACCATAATTAGGGTTCCTCCGGTAGGAGGAAACCTATTGTTTTGTTAGTATTCTTATTAGGGTTCCTCCGGTAGGAGGAAACCTATTGTTTTTCTTAGTATTCTTATTATTCTTATTATTAGGGTTCCTCCAGTAGGAGTAAACCTATTGTTTTTGTTAGTATTCTTCTTCTTATTATTATTATTATACTTCTCCGCTAAATGGCCCAATAGCTCAAAAAGTCCTGGACCCGATTTTTTCCAATTTGGCCCAATGATACAACAAGTCACTCATTACTCCCAGACGGCTAGTGGCCTACGTGCGCCCATAGGTGGCGCTATAAGACACGCCCAAAGTCTACGTGATTTCCCCAGCGCCCCATTACTCCAAAATGCCAGAAAATTGGTATACATGCCTTATTTCTCATGGGGAACAAAAAAGCCTCAAGAACCCATAAGGTCCGCCATGATAGATTTTGCTGTACTGTCCAAATTTGGTACAACCTTCAAAACCTTTCTACTCATAAAGCATAGACCCAATCGACTTGAAATTAGTTCCAGATGTGTAGAATACATGTCTTTACATAGGGTGACATGGAATAAGAAATGCAATACAAAATGGCTGAAAGAAGTGTATTTATGTAAATGTCCAAATTGCCTCAATATTTTTTTTGTTAATAAATCAAATATAATTTTGACTGATTGTTTTTCAAACCTAATAGGGTTCAAGACGACATCAATCTCTAGTACCATAAACAATTTCACCTTGGTATGTCAATATATGATTGAATTCAATTAATTTGCTCCACAGTGCGCTCGCTCCAAATTCTCACAGACTCATCCTGCCCCTTGACACTAGGGTGACCACCTGTCCCGCTTTGCGTTGTGTAGCACAGCATTTTCACCCCTTGTTCCGCACGTCACATATTGAAAATGCTGTGCTATACAGCGCAAAGAGGAACAGGTAGTCAACCTACTGACACGCGTGAGCTTGGTGAGACGCACACACATCCTTTCTGGAAATGGTGTGCTGACCAAGCCCCACCCTTGGTCTTTGGCTCCTGTTTCATTTCGCTTCCAATTGCAGCTCGCCGTTACGAATATTAAAAAAAATTCGCCAGCCATTGTTGTTTTCAACTGGAATTGCCTTATAGCCGTGCTGGAGGCAGCCACGTTCGGTAAGTCCTATTTTTACACATTTTAAGCTAGAATCAATGATTGGGTTCGTGAAAGTACACTACTCTTGAATTATGGTGAAGGTTTGAGCACTTCGAGACCTTTAGATCGTGAGTTTGAAGTGACGGAAAACCGAACTCGAAAAGTAGCTAGCTTTTCTCTCTGTGTAATTAGTGAATCATGTAGCATCTCGGCGAATTCCTCAAAAAGGTAGAGGAGGGCAGCTTTTATGAGAACAAGCGATTCCCCACAGACCTGTCGGCTCAAAATTTTGATTTGGGTCGAGAAAGTCTTTGTAATAAGCCTATGCGCCAGGGAGACCGCATAGGCTCAGCCATGTTTTGGTCGCGTCATGTTCATAAGTTCACCATTTCACAGTTCAGTAGACACCAAAAATGTGTTTGTTACCAAACCTCGAGGAGGGAAGCCTTTAGGAGATGTAGGAATTGTGCTTTTAGCCAGATGCTCCGATTATTTTTGTGATTTGTGGAAAACTTGCAAGTGGAGTGAGACTGCGTCCCGGTGGTACATTGTTTTGACTTAGCCTCAGAGACAGACTCGGCTCGCTCACTCACTGGCAGTGTGTAAACGATATCGTAATTCACTAAATTCTAGTCCTAAAACGTAAAAGGGCTGCTTTTTGTAGACAAGAGTCTGCTGAAGATAGCCAGTATATATGATCTTTCAAAACAAGCCTATTTCGTTTGTCATTTTCCTGAGAAAGCGACCTACCCTAGCCAGGCTAGTTTCACTCGGTCAGCTTATTTAAAGGTCTCTGACAGTCAGAATCACTGTTTACAGGCAAAGGTCGAGTTGGTCTTTGGTCAGATGTGTATATTGACCAGTTTAGAGCTAAATACTCTTGCCAGAGCCTGGAATCGAGCCAAATGTTTTGAGTGACTTTGCATGGCCGGGTCTCCATCAGTTCAACACATTTGGATTCAAGTTCAAGTAATGCCATTGCATTTCACGGTCAAAACTGTAGCTTATGTCAAGTGTAGATGTAAAAAGCTTCATTTTTCACAACTGACATGGATCCTTTCTTCACTTTTACAGGTCTGGAGATCAACAGAGGATGCTGAGTGAAAAACAGATCCCTCGCTTCCCCGCTCTAGCTGGACAGCTTCTCTTTAGCCCTGACCCCAGGACAGCTTCATCCAGCTGGCCTGCCCTGACTACCTGCAGGCCCTGCTTGCCCCTGCCTGTCAGCCCTCCAGAGACAGACAGTCACCCCACAGACACAGTAGCTCTGCAGACTGCTTTTTTGAGGATATTGATGAAAAAGGAAAAACCTGCATTCTTTACTTTGATGAAAGTCAAAATGTTTAAGCCTTTCCATGTCCCAGCATGCCAAGCTGCTGACTTTTAGTGTCTTAAGTAATGAAACCAGTTCAAGTTATAGACTTTTGACCTGAATCCAATGATTAGTCATTTGAATAAAAACCACTCAAGAGAAGTACTGCTTCTTGGATGATTTGTGCTCCACATCAGTTCATCTCACACATTTGCCTTTCTTTCCATGGGATTCATGGAATTGCTAGTTTCTGCTCCACCATTGTTTAATAAAAAATATAATTTAGGACAGCAATTACATTTTTGTATTATCCTTTCGCATTACACACATTTAGTCAATGTACTTAAACTCAACCGATTGTTGTTATTTTACCATACTGTTCATATTGAACAAAAATCAGTGTTTGGGAAGATTACTGTATATTTCCACTTTTGATCTGTATTTCCATCGTCAATTTGGTCTTTAATTTCAATTGGAAGGGGTATTAAAAGGTCTTAAAAAGTCTTAAATTTAACTTGTTTACACCTGTAGACACCCTGTGAAGCCCCCACCCCCCACTCCAGAGACAGTTGGTGACAGAAAGGCACAGACATTAAGTTAAACATAGTAATGCCTTAAGAGTAGAGTAAAAAATAGAGACTAAATGTGTAAATGGATGTTGAAACTCAGTTCTCTGAGTTGGTGCATGTCTGTTTAGGCAAAGGTTGTATTTTAAACCTCTAGGTTTAAAAATAATTCAGATTTGATTGGAACTCTCTTTTATAAATTTATAGTTGGATTTGACATTTAACAGCCAGTGAATTTATTAAGCAAGTTGTTTAACTCAAACAACCATAACACAGTACATATGGTATACAAAGCTGCAGTCAGATTTGGAGAAATTGTTAGCTTGGATGTTATCTTGCCATATTACATGGAGTCTTGATGATAATGAGCACGCAGCTTCAAGGCAGAAACACGCGTTCCATTTCAGGAGACGCCGAGACCTTAGCGCGTCACTAGCATCTCGTCATATCACGCAGTCGGAGCACAGCTAGATCATCAGCGTCAGCGCTCTTGGGTACCCAGCATGCCGTGCAGCATGTCAAAAAACGCCAAGACTTGTGGAAAATAGTTTGCTTACAACAGCGATGCAATGGATTTCAGTTGTTGTGTTCGTTCAGTTAGATGTTTGTAATATTGTTGTTTGTTAGTAAAAATAATCTTGTTGGTCACCCGGAGAGAGCATGTTGTGTGATTTAATGGGAAGTGAGAGGTTGGCAAGGAGATGATCATTGGGTGTGTCACAGACCTGTTGCCAATGAGGCTCTTCTTGATTGTCAGTTGACTGTGGTTCTGGAAAGCGGTCTTCAAGCCATCTTTGAGAAATTATTAAAACTGTGTTGCAATTAATGTGTTTAGATTGTGGGAGGCAATTTTTGGTCGACCTCATGCGTCCGCTACAGCAATCATGCTTTGGCGTGACTTGCGCTGGGAGGGAGGTAAACAACATGGATTCGGATAGTGTGCGGGCAGGTGTATTTTTACATAGGGTGAAATGGAATGAGAAATGTAATACAAAATGTCTGAAATTGGTGTATTTATGTAATGTTATTGCCTCGATATCAATAAATCAAATATAATTTTGACTGATTTGGTTTCCAGTGTCCTGATAACATTTATGATAAATTTGTAAGAGCCATACCACTCGCATTAAGATCAATAATTAGGGAAGACATTCTGAATCAAATCAAATCAAATTTATTTGTAAAGCCCTTTTTACACGCATGCATGTCACAGAGGGCTTCACATACGCCCATAGAACTGCCCCTCTACCAACTTAAACCCTCAAGGAAGACAAGGAAAAACTCCCAGAAAAACTCCCAATGGGAGAAAAAATGTAAGAAACCTTGGGAGGAGCAATTCAGAGAGGGATCCCCTCCTCCAGAGACGGTTGGTAGGAGAGAGGAGCAGAACACAAGCTAAACATAGTCATACAGTGTCAATGGGTTTTGAAACACCAAAACCCATTGTTCGCCTTTATAGACGATGGATGGGACCGGGAAACTCGCTGTTGGCCGTCATGGATTCCGGGTGACGACCTGGTCCAACGTTGGCAGACCGACGACCAAGCAGGTCCTGACAGCTCCAACCCCCCACACCACAGGGAATGTGTGGGGGAGCTCAAAAGTTACTCCTATGTTAAAGCAGCTTTCCATTGATGGTGTTGACTTTTATGATAATAAATGTAATAACAGGGTTGTTAGAAGTATGCTTCTTAAGAAATATTATCCAGACTCAGTGAGAAGAAAATATATCCTCAAAGATCTCTCTGTGGAGGGAATTAAGAAAACGAGGACAAGGTATATCTCATATCCACATCCCCCTAAGGTAAAAGAGATATGCTTCAAGATTTTAAATGATCCAACAAACTAATACTTAACATTAAGATTTGGTTTGGAAGCAGATGCTTGTGTATTTTGTGGTGAGGAAGTGGAAAGTTTGGAACATGTGTTCTTTCAATGTGAATCGGTTCAGTCCTTCTGGAATAATCTGTGGAGCTGGCTACAATCCAAAGATATTATAATGCCACCCTTGACAGTACAGACGTTCAAGTTTGGTGTTTTTGTGGAGGATAAGAACTTGGATTTTGTTCTCAATGTTGTGATCTTATTGGGGAAGTTATTCTAACACAAATGTAGATACTTTAAGACTAAACCCATCTTGAATCATTGGAAGAATGAGTTAAAAGTTTAAGTAAATCCCTAAAACTGATCAAAGTCAAGAAAGCTCTTAAATTGGTTTCCTTGTTAGATACCTTTAAATTAATCTGAGATGACCCTATGTTGTGTATATGTATAGATATTATGTATATGTTTTTTGATCATATTATTTGTCCTTATGTTTGTTATGTAGATATTATTTATATTCTCTTGATCTTTGTTGTCGAGTATTGTATATATCTGTCTATACGTTTTATTCTTGTTCAAACTGAGGCAGAAGATATATTCATTGATCTGGAAACTTCTGTTTAAGTGCCTGGATTGTTTGTATTTGATCTGAAAAAAATAAAAATGATGATCGCCAGCGTGTGAGCTAAGGCATTGCAGTGGCAGAATGGGGTGCAAGTCCGATAAGAATCAGAGACATGATGCAAACTTTACAGAAAAAATAAGAATAATCGGTGTGTTTAACAAAAGTTTTTGAAGGTAAGACTATTTAAATATATATAATTTTGAGGGCTGTCCCCACTCAGTCGACTAGTCGATTTGCTCTTGGTCAACCAAGATTTTTTTTGTCGAGCTGCCGTATGGCAGTGTGAGATCTGATTCCCGCTTGTGTCACCATTGCTGAATTACAGAAATGTTCGACAGAAATTGTAGATTATATCATTTAAGACAACTCAAAAAATAAATATTTAAAGGAAAAGGTGGTAACACTTTAGATGAGCTCACCAAATTCATAATTTATTAACCAATTTGTTACTTATTAGTTAACGGTTTGTTCACCATTAGTTATTTGTTGTTCATACAAAATGTATCATTAGTAAAGCTAAACCCTAACCAAAACATAAACCCTAAACCCTTGCCCTAAACCCAAACCGTGTGAACAAATGCTTTACTAATGATACATTTTGTATAAACAATAAATAACTAATGTGCACTTGTTCAGGCAGTGAATAGCGTGCTGATTTGCATGTTAAACAAACAATATTTGTATTTGTAGTACATTGTAGTACATTGTAATAGATAAAATAACAAAATAATAACCAATCAGGCATTTTGTATTATATCGGCATTTGGTAACAACAGGACTGGTGACATGAGGCTTGTTATTAGTAATAGCTTATTTTATAGCGGCTGAATCTAGAATGTCCAGCATGTCCACATTGAGTCAGATCGGGAAAATGTTTGTACATTTATGTTTGTCTAGTTGTCAATCTCTCTTTTTACGTATTCATTTCTTTCATATTATCTCTTAAAACAGTGAGGTAAAACATCACACAAAAAACATTGTGACATTTATAGAAGAAAAAGTCTGCCATACTAGTCTGTTTGAAACAATCGAAAACACGTTGTCCCTTTTGCTGCAGTAGTCAATCTAAGTCTGGCATAGACCTCCTTCTTGCTATTAACTTGCTATTAGTAAAATCGAGCTTGGAGAAATTCCTCAACTCTGAATATCGTCAGACACCGCTGTACGGTGTTCATTTTAGGACATCCTCAGATCTCAGACTCAATTGTCAGACTCAGACGAAAAGGCGTCAAGTCACAGACCAAAAGTCGTCAGACTCAGGCGAAACGGCTTCAATCTCAGAAAAACCTCTGTCATTCTCAGACAAAACGCCCTCAAACTAAACGCCGTCAGAAAAACCTCTGTCATTCTCAGACAAAACGCTCTCAAACCAAACGCCATCATTCTCAGACAAAACGCCCTCAAACGTTTTGTCTGAGAATGATGGCGTTTGGTTTGAGAGCGTTTTGTCTGAGAATGATGGCGTTTGGTTTGAGAGCGTTTTGTTTGAGAATGACGACGTTTGGTTTGAGAGCGTTTTGTCTGAGAATGACAGAGGTTTTTCTGACAGCGTTTGGTTTGAGAGCGTTTTGTCTGAGAATTAAGGCGTTTGGTTTGAGAGCGTTTTGTCTGAGAATGACATAGGTTTTTCTGACGGCGTTTAGTTTGAGGGCTTTTTGTCTGAGAATGACAGAGGTTTTTCTGACGGCGTTTAGTTTGAGGGCGTTTTGTCTGAGAATGACAGAGGTTTTTCTGAGATTGAAGCCGTTTCGCCTGAGTCTGACGACTTTTGGTCTGAGACCTGACGCCTTTTCGTTTGAGTCTGACAATTGAGTCTGAGATCTGAGGATGTCCTAAAATGAACACCGTACCGCTGTCGTCATTTTGACTTGAATTTTGCGGGGATTTACGTTTACAACGTAGCTAGTGTAATGACGTTAGCGGCGCAAATGTCCAGTAATATCTCGATTTTAATTGGTCCATGTTTGATACGTAACGTAGATGGTTACTTGCATAACATTTACGTGCAAAGGCACAGAAGAGTTGTGCCTTTCGACGTACGTGTTAAAGAATACAGGATTGAAATGCTTAACATGAGTTTTTCGCTTGTCGGCCGCAATGAATAGACAGTAAAAGCAATTTTCATCCGAATTTTAAACGGTTTGGTTTGTTATCAACATCAGAGATTTTGCTATGCCACTGCATACTTATGAATAATTATGAAGAAAAACAAAATATAGAATAGAAGTATGCAATGGCATAACTACATCTCTGACGTTGATAAAAAACCAAACCATTTAAAAATCGGTTGAAAATTGAGCAAGTTATGGTTATTTAAAAAGTACATGTAGCACCAACCCAATGTTATGGGTGAGCAAGTTCACTGTAGCAAGATGGCTGCCATGTGCGGACGTTCGACTCTGTTGGCCGGCAACGGGGACGAGACATCTAGCCTTTATATATATCTATGTGCTAGTCTACCCATTTCGGATTGGTTTCAAATTTAGCAAAAAACAGGAAAAAAAATTATATGAAAAAGCTAGTAGTATGAGCCAGTTTCGAGAATCTAACAAAAATTATTGGGGGAGATAGTTTTGTAAATGTTGACTGGAGTTATTAATAGAATAAAAACGACTGGAAGAGCCTGAAGTCCAACAAGAAATGCAATACCACTTATATCCACCGCTTCAAGCCGTGGGGCGAGGGGTGGGGGCCTGTCTCTCGGAGAGCTCGGAGAGGGCGTTCCACCTCGTACTTCAGTCTCTCGGACTGACTGGTTCAACTCGTACCTCAGTCTCTCGGACTGGTTCAACTAATCGTACCTCAGTCTCTGACTGGTTCAACTAATATTGGAATATAGGACCAGAGTGCATCTTTAACGATTACACTGGGGAGTGTTTCTCAATTTGGAACACAAAAGTCGACTCTATATATATGTACAATTTAATTCTTACCTTGTCCACCTGCAAACCGTGCCACTAACTAGTCCAGAATCTCGTCACCTTCCATCCCCCAGGGAAAAACGAATTGGAGGTCAACTCTTTTCAAACAACAATTATTTGCTGCATTGCATTGCACAGTCAGTCGGTGAACAGAAGCCAGGAGTCACTGGGGGACCAAAGGCAGGCTAGGGGAACTCATATTAATGTTAAATAACCTCCTAAAGTGAAGTTTTCATGTCATGTGACCTTTGAAACAACCCAAAAAAACCCTCTTCTTAGTCCTCAGCCCCAAGATAAGGGTATTGTATGTTTACCCAGAATTCAGAGTTGGGGGTAGGCCTCTTTGCACCCAAGGAATTCTGAACACAGAATCATTCTTATAAGCCGTAAGGTGAACCCTGTTATTGTTTCATCCCGCTCCACAGTCTGGCATCTACACAATCTTTAGCGCATAAAAAAGAATGAGTCGTGCTAAGCTACCAAAAAAAAGTTTGTTGCCGAAATTCCAGTCGATTATCAATCGACTGTTTTATGCAGAACTAGTTTCTTCAGAGCGTAATAGGATTTTGGTGGCACACTTCGACACGTGATCATTCTACACCAATAAGGTAGCTGATATTTGTCAACAGAGTGGCACAATGGATGGATATGGTTGGCATGTCACCTGGATGATCAGAAATGTTTTGCAGTGTTTTGCATGTGATACACTGTGGCTGCAAAAGTGCTTGTGAGATGTTTTTTGTTTTTTTGCAGGACTGTGTTGCACAGACAAATCTCATAAACCTATTATGTTTTTACATCGTAAAAATCGTTCCATCGTAGTTACAACTGTTGAATCAAACAACTAAGAAAACTAGAAGCAACCATTAAGAACAACCAAAACCCACTTGATTTCCCGATTAGAAAGGAAGGATAGGTAACAAAGATCCAGTCCCTTAAAGCCAGCCCTGTGGTCCCAACCGCATTAGAAATTAAATGCTTAAAAGTAGCTCTCTAGAAATGCAGACCGGAGAACTCAAGTTATTCAATTTAATACTAAAATCTGGACACTAGGATTTGAAATCAAGTGATTATAACACTTATTTATAAGAGTGGAGACTGGAAGAAATTGCGATTTCCTGTGTGCCTACATTATTCACTAATCAATAGAACTAGTCATTGGATACTAGTTAGTATGTTCTCGTAAGCTTGCTATTAATAAGAGTAGATTGTGTGGGTTAATAGATGTTCGGGATCAGGAGAAAAGTACTGGCTAAATGTTCCTTGTCATGACTACAAGGAGAGTTCCAACTATGAACTCTCTAGTCTGAGTGGTCATGTGTTGGGAGCTGTGAATCTCTTTCTCTGAGACTGTTGTAACGTCATTACTGCCTGACTGTCACTATCTATGTTTACGTTCTTGTGCCCTATAAAATATGGTCCTCCGGCCTTCAGAGCCGAGAGAGACATGATTGAGACCAAGCCTGGTGTTGTGTTGTCATTTTATTGTCAGAGGTCTGGTTTTCTCTCCCAATCTGCAGATTGATAATACTTATTAAAATCCAGAACTGAACTTAGTCACTCCGTTTATGAAGAGACGGACTAAACACTTTCTTCATCAAGACAAACGTGAATCTAACAATTACGGTGGGATTTTAGTGAGCAGTAATCTGAGGAAGTTATTTTGTAGTATCTTAAACAATAGAATTCTAAACTTCCTTAATGAACACAGTGCACTGAGCAAAAACTAAATTGGCTTCCTTCCAAAATATAGCACCACGGACCACATTTACACCTTACCACTATTTTAAAATGTACACCAAACGAAAAACAGCTAAAACTTTACCTGTTTTGAGGACTTTAAAAAAGCTTTTGATTCCATTTGGCATGAGGGACTTGTTACAGACCTCTTCAACGTGGCATTGGAGGAAAGACATTTGAGATAATTACGTCTATGTACTCAGGCAACAAATTCTTGGCAGTGAATGCACTTAAAGAAAAAGCTGGTTAAGCTTTCTATGCAATCAAACATAAAAAAAATAAAAAATAACCATCAATTAAGATTTGGTGTAAAATATTGCTCTCTGTGCGGAGTAATATTGGGTGAAGTGAGATATGGGGCCCCTAGACTTAGGCCGAATCCCAATACACTGTCTTACCCCTATCCCTTACCCCTCCCTTAGTTTTGTGCTTTCCTGTGAGAGTAAGTGGTGTCCCAATACTCTTTTTGACTGAGGGGTAGGGCTAAGACGAAGGGGTATACACCCTTTAAAACCAAGTGTTTTTGGGAGCTTACTTGAAACCTAGGGGTATGTGAATACTGCGCTACCTGCAACAATGGCAGACAGATCACCCAGAGTGCCATAAATGTAATATTTTCGGCTTAAATGATTGATACAAAATTATGATTGTTTTGTTTTAGTGCTTTACACAGTCCTGTACATATGTATTTGCAACCATGTTCTTAATTGAAACGTTTTTTTAAATCGCTAGTTTGCTACGCTAACGCTACATTGCTGATTTGCACAACAGTTCCGCATTTCTCTGATTAGCCTTGAATGGACTCCATGCATGTCTACAGTTTTAACTAAACTCCATTAGCAGCGAATTTAGTTTGATATCAGTGCATAACACTACTTGCTTTGGAGACATCTATATATGTAACCAAGTGGCGTCTCATTTCAGAGGTGTAATGAGATGTACCCCTTACCGTAACGTAAAAAATCCAGAAAAGATCATTAAGATTTTACACCCATTCAAAAACCAGTCCTGAGGAAACCCTTCAATCTAAAGCCCTTGCAGTCCATGAAGTTAACCCAGAGAAGAACCCCCTGAAGACAACAGAAGATAGCATTTGTGTGCGTGTGTTTATGAAATATATGTGTTCTGATGAGAGAACTTCACACCGCTCCAACTTAACCCTGTTTTGGGGGGTATTACTTTGAGGCCAGAGTAAGTGTGAAGTAATTTGACTTCACGGCATAAAGAATTATTGTGCATAGAAGTTGCATAATCAAAACCATTGAGCATCACTTAGTCATCAGGAAGTCCAATGCCAAACGAAGTGAAGTCTTGGACTTTCATTTATATTTTTATTTTTTATACTTTAGCCATAAGGTAATTGGGTGTGCTTTGTCTTCGGCAAGGGCACAACCATTGTTATCTCACTTATATATTTATTTATTATTAATGTTTATTTTCGCACCCCTAAGGGTCAGTCAATATTTGGACTATATATACAAAGTCGATGTCAAAAGGTTTGTCTTGGTCACGATTGCGTTGGTTCTATTGGGATTTATGTTCCGTTGCACGGTTTAGGTTTTAATTAAGTTTTTGTGGCAAAGGTGAAGCTAACGGTGGCTACCTTGCTAGCCACAGTCACTGACGCTACTGACGTCACGAGCGCAGTGGCGGATTTAGTGATTTGAGGGCCCCAGGCGAAGACAGGCATGGGGCCCCCTTAACTCCTATTCTTACTCTTTTCAATCCATATAATAATTATCAATATATATATAATATTGATAAGCTATAGAAGCCTCAGTTGAAAAGTTGGATCAAATGAAGATATTGGGCAATCCAATGAAAACGGTCCTTACCTCTGACTTTGTCACCTTTTTCCCTTCTCGTGATATTTTCAAGCATTTAAGGCCGATTTATACTTCTGCGTTTTTAAGCACACGGGGAACGCCCTCTCCGTCAAGTATAAATAGGCCTTTAGCCTATTGCATTAATTCATTAAGAACCCCCTTTGAAACAAGCTATTGTAACAACATTGTTCCCGGCAGTATTTCAGATGGAATCGCAATTCAAACAGTACAGTACCATCTGTTAACTGAAAATATGCCCCCAAAACGTAAATAAGCTTGACAGTTATTTAGGGGGAAATGGCTGATTCAAAAAAAGTTTGCTGGAGGCGATCATTGTAAGTAACAATGCCAAATCTGGTCTCAGTCTAGAGCCCTGCGTGGAGAAGCTGACCCCGGTAAATTGTGCTACGAGCAAGCTAGCCTAGCTGCTGTTGCTAGCCAAACTTCACTGAGCAGCATTTGTGCTAGCTGCCGCATAATTGGATACCATTGGAGAAAAATTACATTTCCTTCTGTAGTTTCATTTTGGCAATCACTTGTTTACCCTCCACTTTTGTCTTTCTCTTTTGTGCTCCGCTCGGTGAGTTTCGTTACTTTTCTACTGTCTCACACTAACCAACTGATATGAGTGCTTTGCTGCGCAGTTGCTGCAATCGAAGGAATAGTCCACAGTATATCGGGTGGGGAAGCCTGCGTTGACACAAATAGAATAAACGCTCTGTTGGTATCTTTGTTGATACTTTTGTGGAAGGTTATGACTTTTAATCGATTTGTATTATTATTGGGGTGTGCCTGCCTTCGGCGAGCACAAACCATTGTTATCTCACATATATATTGATTTATTATTGTTTGATTTCGCACCCCTAAGGCTCAGTCAATATTTGGACTACATAGACAACGTCGATGTCAAAAGGTTCGTCTTGGTCGCGATTGCGTTGGTTCTATTGGGATTTATGTTCCGTTGCACGGTTTAGGTTTTAATTAAGTTTTTGTGGCAAAAGTGAAGCTAACGGTGGCTAACTTGCTAGCCACAGTCACTGACGCTACTGACGTCACTAACGTCACGAAATATCGCGTGACTACCTCTAGCAGAACATTAGTTTAGCAGCTCATTAACTTCTGGGAGATAGCTAGGCTAACTGCTTTACTGCAAGGGAGCTGCAGAAACGCCACAAGCAAATAGGCCAGGGTGATAACCATTTACTCATTTTACTTTGTGATATGAAAAACAATATAAGCTGATATAAGGAAGTAGTTACATCTACTTTCGAAAACATTAGTCTACTATTTCACTGAAGCATTAGCATCGTGACATTAGCCTCTGTTGACCGGGCAACACATACTACAGCGGTCTATGATGCATCTGTTTTCAATCGTTAAATAATAAACATTCCTCACGAATACATTTTCGTTGTAGGATTTATTATGACATTAGATTACAAGTAAACGATTTGTGGGTGAAATTATACCTGTGGTTTCAAACCAGTGTAGCTAACTGCATTGCTGTAGCCTAGTCTAGTAGCTAACACATTAGTTTAGCAGCTCGTTAACTTCTGGGAGATAGCTAGGCTAACTGCTTTACTGACAGGGAGCTGCAGAAACGCCACAAGCAAATAGGCCAGGGTGATAGCCATTTACTCATTTTACTTTGTGATATGAAAAACAATATAAGCTGATATAAGGAAGTAGTTACATCTACTTTCGAAAACATTAGTCTACTATTTCACTGAAGCATTAGCATCGTGACATTAGCCTCTGTTGACCGGGCAACACATACTACAGCGGTCTATGATGCATCTGTTTTCAATCGTTAAATAATAAACATTCCTCACAAATACATTTTCGTTGTAGGATTTATTATGACATTAGATTACAAGATAACGATTTGTGGGTGAAATTATACCTGTGGTTTCAAACCAGTGTAGCTCACTGCATTGCTGTAGCCTATCTAGTAGCTAACAAAAACATCTCCACAGCTGTTTACCGTACTGGGAAGTCTAACGGCGGCACATGTTCGGCACTACTGTACCCTTACTTAGCGTTAAATCAAAAGTCTTTCAATAGGTGAACCTATCTGACTAGTGACTACTAACCTGAACTCTATTGCCACAGCCTAAACTTCCATTTGTTCATGAAAATAATTCATTTCAGCCTAGACCGTACAACGGAAGTAACGTTAAATCGAATTCAACCAACGCAATCGCTACCAAGACAGTCTAGTAGTAGTTGTAGCCTACAATTTACCGGGGCAGCTTCTCCACACAGGGCTATGTCGCATTTTGCCTGGTTACTGACAATGATCGCTACCACTGACTTTTTTATGAATGAGTGATTTTCCCCTAAATAAATGTCAAGCTTATTTACGTTTTTGGGGGCATATTTTCAGATAACAGATGGTACTATTTGAATCGCGATTCCATCTGAGATAGCTACTGGTGGTAACATCGTTGTAGAAAATAAGCTCCAAAGGGGGTGCTTTATTAATGAATGAATGCAAAATGAGTAGGCTAAATGCCTGAAAATATCACGAGAAGGGAAAAACTTACAATGACGTTTTTTACACCAGTCTGCCAAATGTATTAGTTTTGATTCAACTATGAGGTTGCTGATCACCATTAGTGATGGGAAGTTTGGTTCATTTTACTGATTTGGTTCTTTGAATCTCGTTCAGTAAAATGAACAAATCTTTTTTCGAGTCATTCGTTCATTTCAACGGGGGGAGGGGGCTATACGTCCACTGCAAACACGTATGATATTCTCATGTAGGTTAGTGCATGACATGTGCACCAGCAGATAGTACTATTTCAAAAGAAACTAGAGAGGGTACAATTTCTGGAGAAATTGTAGGGTGTGCTTTCTTGCGTCGGTTGCAGGTCGGTCTGTTTTCCCAACTAGTGATATTTTCAAGCATTTAGCCTATTCAGAGAATGTCTAATATAGAGGCTTAAACAGGCTCTGGCCTACTCATATAGGCTCTATGCACAATCGTACTGACGAATTTCCGCTGTAGCCAAAATTTGGGCTATTGGGCTATATTAGTTTCATGTTTCAAAGAAAAACGTATAGATAGAGAGGGGCAGAAATACAAATGATAATACATAAAAACGGACAGTTAGCGTTTCAAATAAAGAAAAACAAGCTTCTATACTACACTAAAATGAACACATTGCTAACTATAGCTTAGACGCTAGCCGACCGGAACACCACATTATACTACTTACGCTCATAGTTGTGCAGATAACTGGATATGTTCAGTTTGAATCCCTTGTCCCGTTTGCTTGTTGGAGCAGGGGGGAAAAGCATTTACGATGCGATGGACGTCACTGACGCTTATTTAGGCAGGTCTTGGAGACATCTACTAAAGCTGAGCATATTGGAAACTCAGGTGATGGTCTCCAGTAAACCGGAAACTGATTCCCCGAATTTTGGCTACAGCGGAAGTCGTCAGTACGATTGTGCACAGAGCCTATTGCATAATTCATTAAGAACACCCTCTGAAACAAGAAACCCCCTTTGAAACAAGCTACTGTAACAACGTTGTCACTGGCAGTATTTCAGATGGAATTGCGATTCAAATATAACGATCTTTTATTATCAGACTGGATGTTGATATCATCAAGCTCTTAAAAGAACTCCAACACATAAAAGAGAGATCAACGGAACAGAGAAACATAAATATAGGCTACAGCTTTGCCTACAGTTCTGCGTCTTCCATTGGTCTGCGCCGCCCTCTGACTGTCTTGACTGCCATGGTTACAGTAGCTAACTGCCGAAATTAGAAGAAAAAAAATCCGACATATCACTGTTAAACCAGAATGTATTAGCCTATGTGTATGTATGCCTAGGTTACTTATTACAATACAACACTTTGACATAACATGTATAGTGTATGTTTTTTTTTGCTCTACTTAGTGGGTACATTTTTGTAAAATGTCTGACCAGTGTCGAACTAGCCTAGCCGGTTGGGGCCCCTTTGCGCTAGCTCTGTAGCATAACATTCACTCAAACCTATCTCATTACAGTAACTTTACACATTGTTGTAGGCATAGGCTACTTATCGCAAAACGTTTTGATATTTTTCTACTTTCAATTACTTACCTAACGACGACTGCTCCTTCTTTGAGAAGATAAATGACGGTTTAAAAAGTGAACGCCTCTGACTCGCGAGTCTCTGGTTCTAGATATGTTTGCAATACAACACGGAATGAGCATAATGGAACGTTCTTCCTGAAACAGTCAGTGATGAGCCGACGATGAGTCGACGTATCTGCGACGTTTGAAATAGAGCACAGAGATGAGAAAAAATCCAACCATTTGCAGATGCTTATCCGACGTTATGAATAGAACACGACGTTTCGATCTTAAGCCGACGTCGGCCCGACGTATGTGCGCTATCTGGGTTGTTCACCGCAGAACGTTGGGAAGCCCCATTCAAGTGAATGGAGCATTCTACAGTATTAAGAACAGCCGTGTAATGAGACATAATAACGTTTAGCCATTATGATAGCTGTGGCATTGAAGACAGTACTGTAGCCTACTACTACACACTGCCAGTGGGCGAGCCGAGTCTGTGACTCAGAGGCTAACGTCAAAACAAGACGCGGTCTCACTCAAATTACAAGTTTTACACAAATAACAAAATTATGCTGACCCGCTGGCTGTCTTCACAATTGCCATATCTTTAAAACACTGCTCTCCATTTGGATGTAGAATTGACCCTGGTACGAAATTAATAAAATATTCATCAGACGCAGATCGACAACACTGTTGTCGACGAGTGTCAACACTCGTTGACAACACTGTCGTTGCTGCCGCAATCGTCAATGGAGGCTGATGGGTCTCTCCCGTAGCAAACAAATCAACGTTTTTACAGCAACCTACATTAAAATCTCACCACCTGGCTGACTTCACAATAGTCATATCGTCATAAAATTTCCCTCTCTGTTTTTTCGTGTAAAATTGAACACATTTTTAAATTAAAATTTGCTACGAAAATACTACTATGACGCTTTCTAGTATGGCTGCCGCCTAAAAGACTAGGCGGTCTCACGGGCGACCCGCACTCGCTCAAAGACTTTGACGACCTAAATCAAACATTCGAGATTTCAGTTCCACTCGAATTGCTTTCTCAACAAAGCCAAATGGTTGGGATTTTTTGGGGTGGTATTTTTCACTCATAATCCAAGCTCCAATTTGTGTGCTAGAACGTCTCTATGACGTTGTATCCATGCGTCGTTGCCAACGTGTGTTGACGTGGCTGCCCAATTTACCCATGGTCTCCTGGGGTCTCATTTATAAAGCTTTCGTATGCACAAAACGGGGCTGAAATTGTGCGTACGCCACTTTCCACGCAAAGGTTGTGGTTTATAAATAACAAACTTGACGGGAGAATGTGCGGTCCTCCACGCAAACTCTGACCCTCCTGTAGGCCTACTCACATTTTGAAAACAGTTGGAATTGGCGAAGCAGATGACCGTATGTAGTCTCACCATCAGATTGTCCACTACGGGAGTGCAGAAGGGGGAGATTCCCGACTGCACGGAATACAGGATAACATCACAAATCCTACCTTTAGATAACTGCAGAACACAGTGTAGGTATAACCAAATATATTTCTTTAATACTGTGCATATATCATCATATGTCAAAAACTGGAAATACAGTCGTTAAGCTCCCACACAATCACTACTCCACGTCCTCGTTATCAGTCCAGACTTTAATAGATTAATGTTCATAACAAAATGCTTTTGTTTTCAAATTTTATCTCGACTTGCGGTATCTGGCACAGTTGACGCCACTCGCAGAGTTTCTTTTTATTGGTGATCTACCGGCCACCAAATTTTCGGGCTCCACCAATAGGCTAACAGTGTCTGAGAAAATTTAATGCGCTATGATTCACCGTAAAGAACAATCGCATCCCAGGGTCATAATGAGATACTAGATTAGCATTCATGAGGTGCTTTGCATTGACTATTTATGGTTAAAAATGGGCGTGTTCAGGACGGGGTACAATGCTGATTCACGTAAGCACACTTGTGGGTAATCTGTGATTTATAAAGGGAACATCGCGTACAGGTGTGCGTACGCACGGTTTTATAAATCAGAATTTTAGTGTGCGTATGCCATTTTAAGCTTTTGGGCGTACGTACACTTTTAGTAAAAATCCTACGCACAGTTTTATAAATGAGACCCCAGAAATTAAGAAGAAATGGTCCGATATAAAACTTTAAATGAAGAAACGAGTGGTGGCGCATCGTAACAGCATGAGTTTGTCGTTCGTTTGACAGCCTCAAGTTTAACAGAAGTTATTAAGTGGTGGCGGTATAAACAGAAGGCTATATAGCATTTCCCGTTTTGGGTTTTGGCATTTTGATGTGATCATCCACATTAATGATCAACATTTTATTTTTATATTTTTTGAATAGTCAACGTCATAAACGTACTAGTGAAAACTTTATTTTGTAATGTTTGGTGAGTCTTTGCACTTTTCAGTTAGAATTCGCCATGTTGCAGAGCCAGACAAGACTTTGCGCACGGTCCGCACATTCTCACGTCTGCTCAAAAGTTTCCGTAACGGCCCGCACATTCTCACGTCAAGTAAATCTTTATACATCACAAAGTGTGCGTGAAAACCAGCGTACGCAACGTTTAAACATGAGGCCCCTGGTGTTAACTGATATCAACCATTCAGTGTGTTTTTACATTGGTTTTAGACAGCAAAGAAAATGTGTGTAGGTTGTTGGTCAACTCGTCCCGTTATCTGGTTCCTAGGATTATAATTCCTGGATAGCAACCATTAGTTGACATGTAATTTTGTAAACTTGAAATAAACCATATAACCAAAATTTCTTCCAGTTGATAGGTAACATATATACAAATTACTCATCCAAAGTGACAAAAAGATAGCCTTGAGTAACCAAAAGGATATGGGAATGTTATTCAAAGAACATGTTTTAACGTATTACATTTGTGTGAAATTGATAAAAATAAAATGTCATCATTATTGATGTCCAATTTTCTAGGTTAGGATTTCCAGCAACTAGTTTATCTAAAGTGGATATTTGATTTTCATAATTATTTCAAGCATCATATAGATTTGGGGTTAAGTGTCTCCTGCAAAAGGTAGATTTTAACAAACAAATAACAAGTATTTTAAAAAGCAGACTTGAAATCCTTGAAAGTTCAGGTTTATTTTGTAACAACTACAGGTACATTTACATGATTTTATTATAAATACTGTCCTAAATGGTTATTATTGATGCCCTTGTAGCACCTGTATCTCATATTCAATGTGGATGGAATCTCAAGAACATTGATAACTGGTGCACTTTTATTTATCTGGATAATTGAGACTTGTACACACTTTTCCAGAATGACCAGTGGTGAGAATTAGAAATGGATCTGGAGTTGGTCATCCGTCAATGCTCTGCAGCTGCTCACTGTTCCTAGTGTACAAGATGGATCCAAAATGTATACACATTTATGACATTTAGCAAACTGTAACTAAATGAATATAAGCTATACATCTGGAGGTGGTGCCTGATCACTGCTCCACAGCTGCCCGCCACACCTACTGAATAGAACGGGTGACACAACAGCAGACATTAAAACATGAAACTTAACACAAACATCAATGCATAGCTAAAGATGTATTTATTTAAAGGGGGAGAAGAACAACATGAACTATAACAAAGTTAACATCAACAGACTGTAAACATTTTCTTTTTTTTTTGGTGGGGGGTGGGAGGAGGATAGAACAACATAAATTATAACAAAGTTAACATCAACAAACTGTAAAAAAAAAATATATTTTTTTGGGGGGGTGGGGGAAGGATAGAACAACATGAACTATAACAAAGTTAACAACAGATTGTCAAAATGTTTTTTTTTGTTTGTTTTTTTTGTTGGGGGAAGGGTGGGGGGGTAGAACAACATGAACTATAACAGTTAACATCAACAGATTGTATAAAATCATAACACTACCAACATAGAGAAGTTAAGTTTATTTATAAAGCACATTTGAAAACAACTTATGTTGACCAAAGTGCTGTACAGTGAAGACTAGACTTATTTATAGGACATGACTAACATCTAAAAAGTCATCCTAAACAAATGCAGATTCAAATCTTAAGGTGGGAGAAAAAACATCAAATGACATGTTTGTTGGCTTTTGCTGGTACTATCCATATGATGACAAGTGCTGGTTGGTCTGTCAGTGCCGCACAAGCCCACTTGATCAGACAACGTGGAGGGTTGGAGGCTCATTATCCGTATGATGACAAGTGCTGGTTGGTTGTTATTTGGTGGTCAGTTGCCATGCCGTGACATATTGCTGCTGTGCCCATGAGACTGTGTTGGTTTGAAAGGCTGTTGAATGGCTGGTGGGTTTTGTGGCGTGACATCTTGGCTTAACAAGGAGTCACCCTCTATTAGGGACCCCTGTCTCATATCACCAAGATGTCATTAGAAAATACACCAGAGTTAGGTCTGTCAGTGCCGCACAGGCCCACTTGATTAGACAACGTGAGATGGAGGGTTGCAGACGTACTATCCATATGCTTACAAGTGCTGGTTGGTTGTCATTTGATGGTGAGTTGTCCTTTTTTATGGCGTGACAAATTGCTGCTGTGCTGTGATCTTGAGTTGATTTTGAAGGCTTGAACCGTTTTTAAATCCCGCTCAACAGTCAAGGTAGAACGTGAGATCCTGTGAATCCTCTGCTTGAACCGTTGGCTTTAAAATCCCGCTCAGCGGTCAAGGTAGAACGTGAGATCCTGTGAATCCTCTGCTTGAACCGTTGGTATCCTGCATTGGTTTGGAAGGCTGTGTGGACTTGCTGGTGTGTGGTGTGACATGCTTAGTTCTGCTGTGCCGATGGGATCCTGCGGTGGTTTGGAAAGCTGGAGATGCTGGTGGGTTTTTGTGGCGTGACATCTTGGCTTAACAAGGAGTCACCCTCTATTAGTGCCCCCTGTCTCATATCACCAAGATGTCATTAGAAAATTGAGTGTTGAGTGGCTGGTCGGCTGTTGTGGCGTGACGTCTTCTTGTCGTGTTAATGAGATCCTGTGTTGGAAGACTTTGGAGCCGCTGACTGTGTTTGGAGAGTCATGTTATTTCTTTGCCCTAGATGTTAGACGTTAGAATACAATATACAGGATCATGATAGCTGTAGTAAGTTTGCAATAATCCTGATTGGAGACAGTCTTGTGCTCTGGAGATGTAAACATGATCCAACAGTGTGTTCTTCTCAGTGATGGCTTCTCTGACCAGTTGTGTATATCCTCTTGACTGAAG
Source organism: Hypomesus transpacificus (assembly GCF_021917145.1). Lineage (NCBI taxonomy): Eukaryota > Metazoa > Chordata > Actinopteri > Osmeriformes > Osmeridae > Hypomesus > Hypomesus transpacificus. Next base: position 3,700,395 of record NC_061074.1, read on the forward strand.
AAGGTTGGATATTGGCTTTTTTCCACTGGACAGTAAATCTTTGTTGAAATCTTTACAAAGTACGATAGGCCGGCAATCCATAACGTCTAAAGATTTCAGGAGGCTTTGGAGGTTTGAAAGAAAGTGGCCAATATTGTAATCCGGTGGTCTATACACAACAGCAATCAAAGCTTTGACAGGGGACTCCAGTTTGACGACCAAAAACTCCAAGTCAGTAACATTTTGAAGGTACTGTCTTTCACAGGCATGGTAATGGTTTCGGACATACATAGCGACACCACCTCCGCTTCTACTTGCAATATGAGGATGGTTGGTGTAAGAGAGGTGTCTGTTGCGTTTGAACATGTTGTAGCCCTCCAGCTGTAGACTTTCAGCAACAAAAGATCCTGATAGATGAGTTTCGGTAAAACGTCTCCAAGTGTCAACTGGTGATGAGATTTGATATCGACAATGTGAGCTGGCAATCCTTCCGTGTTGTGATGGATTATCGTCAATGTTTGCACCTCGTTTGTGGTCTGTCGATACTTGATAAGTGGCATAGTGCTGTCCAACGATGCTCTTGTCATTGAGTCCAGTGATGCTGTGATTGCAGGATCACAAAACATCTTCTTCTCATCAAAGTCCGTCATTTTCAGTCTTTGCAGTGAAATTGTTCTACTCAGAGCCACGTAAGCCATTCCGGGTTGGAAGACATGTTTTAACGAAACCACTGCAGATTGTGTTGTCATTCCTTGGACTTTGAATTGTACATGCAAAGCCAACCTGACGGGAAACTGCCTGCGAACCACTCCTTTTTGTTTCAGGTTTTCCTCTACCCTCTCTATGTACACCAAGTTTCCAGCTTCACCTGATGAATTGTCCCGATACCTTTGTCCTGCATTTGGATTGTCCAGCACAAGTCCCAGCGAGTTAATAGCTGTAACACCATTCTCTGTCTGGGTGACAATTCTCGCAATCTTGCCAAATGTCCAGTTAACAAGCCCGTCTTCCACATCTATGTTGCTGGTGATCATGAATCGGGCACCTTCAGCTGCTTGTAGCATGTCAAGCAGATTGTCCTTTTGTCCTTTTAAAGGATGGTGTTGCTTCTTCATCACTCCAGTTTTAGGGTCTCTTCTATAGTCCTCTGCATCTATGTTGATGACGTTGGAATGGAGGACAGACACAGTTGCAGCATTATGTCTATCAACTTCTTTGTTGGTGGAAAAGATGTGTAGTTCGTCATTAGGGCAGCGGGCGGGGTCAATCACAGCCTGATGAAGCAGAGCTTTGTCATCGTTGCTTAAGGCGTCCGTCTTCTGCTTCACTCTGATTCTATTCAAAAGCTCAGCGAATGCAACATCATCTCTCTGTCGCATAATCTCAATCAGTGTGATCATTTGAAAGTAGTCTTTCCAGAAGTCATCTGTATCTTCCTCAAACACACAGAGATGTTTACTTCTTCCCAGTGGGGGGAGCTGATAAGTCTCCTACAGTTAGTACCGACATGCCACCAAACGGTTTCTTACTGCCTTTGATTTGCTGAAATCTCCAGTTGACGTAGGCAAACAAGGGCTTTGAAATCATTGACACCTCGTCAATAATGATGATCTCGGCGTTTGACAGCTGGGCCCTCACTTCATCTATGATATTTCTAAGTCCTTGGTACGGTGGCTTTAAGCATCGTGGCAACTTCAGGACATAATGCAAAGTGTTGCCTGAAATGTTGAAAGCAGCAGTTCCTGTAAATGCAGTCAGTAAATGGCATGGATATGTCAGTTTCCTCGCATAGTCTAGGCAGTTTACTGAGTATTTTTGTTGTCTCAGCATAAACACACTTTATGAGGTGAGATTTTCCTGTGCCTGCGCCACCAGTGACAAAGTAAAAGAAAGGGTCAGGATTTAGGCCACGCACACGGTTAACGCACCACTCATGAACCAAGTAGAATGTGCCAGCTTGTGTCCGGTTAAGGTTTCGATACATTTTGTGAACAAAATCTGGGCACATTTGTGGGGCCTTTACAGTAAATGCAATCTCCCCAGTTTGCTTCTCACGTGTAAACTCCGGAACATCATCTTGTTCATTCTCGTGAAGTGGTTCTGCTTGTTTTCGTTCTTCTATACATTCCAACTTCTCCAACTCAGCTTCCGGGGCGAAGGTGTTCCAAGCATCTTCCACAGGGCTGTTCTGCATGTAGTCATTTAAGACTTGTTCCACTATCTTACTGTGTTGTTCAAACTTCTGTTGGTTTATTTGAACAATTGCAGTCACTGCGCATATCTCGCGTGTTCCTGGTAATCTCACATGGGCATGTTTGTAAAACTCCTGGTGTGTGGGAACATTTCCGTTTTCAGCGATGACTCTGACCGATGGGGGAGGTAGAGTTTGAGCAATCTTCCGTAGAAGTTCTCAGGGTCCTTTTTTTCTGAAAAGCGAGCATATCTGATGACTGCAGGCTTCCCTCTGGTGCGTTTCTGGATCATTCCCATGTTGTTTAATAGGCTGACACGCTTGCCGTCTTCCGTTTCCTTTCCGTAGACAATCCTGTAATCTGATGCAAAGTCTGCAAGACACATGTTTTCAAACTCTGGCGTTTCAGGCCTGGCTCTGTATTTGACGGGTATAACCGTCATCCACACATTCTCACTTCCTTCTGGTTTCTTCTGCAACGCGCTAAGCGGGAGACTCATTCTCAGTGCGTTGTCACTCGTTTGTAGAAATAAAACCTTGCGTGAGCAAGACATCATTTTCAGGCTGCACGTACGGGCCACAGACTCCTGGGCGCTGACCTCTGTGTTTGGAATAAGCCTGAAGAACACCTTTCATTTCATCTCGTTTCGTCTAATTTTCTGGGCACATGTTTTTGACTATTGTTTTGAGATAGTCACTCATCTCACGCTCTGGCTTGGATATGTAGGAGAGCTTGTACATGATGCAACCATACTCATCAAGAATGTACTGGATGTCCATGTTTGCGTTCCACGCCTGATAGGCAGATTTTCTGTGTACAGAGAAGCTTGAGTCTCTTGCTGTGGTCAAGAGGTCACGCAGCAGGTCTCGGACAATACACATATAGATAGGAGAATGTGCACTTTAACCTTTGGACAGAGCAACATGCAGAAAATAGTATAAACGATGAGTGATTGCTGCACCACCTGTGCGTTGTTCTTCCTATGCCTTAAGTTGTGGAATGTCTACCGTTTAAGGATATGTTGTGGTGGTTACTATATTTGTATGGTCCAGCTCATATACAGTGCCCTCCAAAAGTATTGGAACAGTGAGGCGAATTCCTTTATTTTTGCTGTAGACTGAAAACATTTGGGCTTGACATCAAATAATGAACGTGAGACCAGAGATCAACGTTTCAGCTTTTATTTCCAGGTATTTACATCAGGATCTGATGCACAACTAAGAAAATATCACATTTTGTTTGAATCCACCCATTTGTCATGTGATCAAAAGTATTGGAACAGATATACTTAAAACATATTTAAGTGAATAAGACTTAATATTTAGTTGCAAATCCTTTGCTTTCAATAACTGCAGCAAGTCTGTGACCCATTGACGTCACCAAACTTTTGCATTCTTCCTTTTTGATGCTTTCCCAGGCTTTCACTGCAGCCTCTTTCAGTTGTTGTTTGTTTTGTGGGGTTCCTCCCTTCAGTCTCCTCTTAAGCAGGTAAAATGCATGCTCTATAGGGTTTAAGTCTGGAGATTGACTTGGCCAGTCTAATACCTTCCATTTCTTGCCCCTGATGAACTCCTTTGTTGTTTTGGCAGTGTGTTTTGGGTCGTTATCTTGCTGCATGATGAAGGCTCTGCCAATCAGTTTGGTTGCATCTTTCCTTAAATTGGCAGACAAAATGTTTCTGTAGACTTCCGAGTTCATTTTGCTGCTGCCATCATGTGTTACATCCTCAATGAAGATTAATGAGCCCGTCCCAGAAGAAGCCATGCAAGCCCAAGCCATGACATTACCTTCACCGTGTTTCACAGATGAGCTTGTGTGTTTGGGATCATGAGCAGTTCCTTTCTTTCTCCAAACTTTAGCCTTTCCATCACTTTGGTAAAAGTTAATCTTTGTCTCATCAGTCCATAAAACTTTGTCCCAGAATTTTTGAGGTTCATCTCTGTACTTTTTGGCAAATTCCAGCCTGGCCTTCCTATTCTTCTTGCTAATGAGTGGTTTGCATCTTCTGGTGTAGCCCTTGTACTTTTGTTCATGAAGTCTTCTGCGAACAGTAGATAGTGATACCTTCACTCCTGCCATCTGGAGGTTGTTGCTGATCTCACTAACAGTTGTTTTAGGGTCTTTCTTTACAGCTCTCACAATGTTTCTGTCATCAACTGCTGATGTTTTCCTTGGTCTACCTGTTCGACGTCTGTTACTTAGTACACCAGTAGTTTTCTTCTTCTTCAGGACATTCCAAATGGTTGTACTGGCTATGGCCAATGTTTCTGCAATGGCTCTGATTGATTTTCCATCTTCTCTAAGACTCACAATTGCTTGTTTTTCACCCAAAGACAGCGCTCCGGTTTTCATGTTGTTTTCACCTCTGAATACAGTCTGCATAGACAAAACCTATCTTACCCAATCTGAACCTGAGTGTAGACATTCAGTGGTATTTATTGATTGAATAATGTATGTAATAGGACACACCTGGGCAACAAAACACACCTGTCAGTCATATGTTCCAATACTTTTGCTCACGTGACAAATGGGTGGGTTCGAACAAAAAGGTGATATTTTCTAATTTGTGCATCAGATCCTGATGTAAATACCTGGAAATAAAAGCTGAAACGTTGATCTCTGGTTTCACATTCATCGTTTGATGTCAAGCCCAAATGTTTTCAGTCTACAGCAAAAATAAAGGAATTGGCCTCACTGTTCCAATACTTTTGGAGGGCACTGTATAATGTCTATCTGAGACACATGTTTGTCAGTCATGCCAACCACTTTGCCTGTTGTGGTGACCTGATCCGAGCAGCTCGATTAATAAACAAAGTCAACTCTTTTTCATTGTGGTGCGTTCCTTGGCCCATCCTCCGACAGAATATCATCATAACAATTGGCGTCACAAACAGTTAAATCCTTAGCCAGAGACCAGGTGAGCAGATTATGATTATCATTATTATATGGTTGCGTTAATTTATGCTTACCTGTGAGGACTGGCTGACAGTAGTAACGAACCTGGGCAATTTTTAAAGGGGACATGGTGATTTCTGTACGGGAGGACGGCAGGAAGCACGACTTTGAGATAGTCTAGTGAATTGGTAGAAGATTGGACACTATCTTATTTCACTCGATGACTGCTAATTATTTGTAATATGAGAAGGCCTAAATAGTTGCTTGGTGAGCGAAAGACTACGGGACAGATACAGGACATAGACCGTCAGCAAGGGTTTATCCGCTTGGCTTTAAAAATTGGTTAAAGTTTGGTATCTGCGTAGGTTATATGCGGTGAAAGGCCGTTTGTTTGTTGTCATGGTGACGTATGGACCGTAAAACCCTTTTCCCAATCCTTGGTTAGAAAGGTCGGTAATTTAAGGGCAGGATTCCCGGTACTGTAAAGTCCATTTAACAAGTCTTGTTGCTGGATCGAACGATATGAAAACTTCGGTTAATGGTTGAAGATACGCCCGTGATTGGTAAAGCGTTGAAAGACACGTTATTCATGTGTAAGACTCGAGCAATGTTCCCCAAGGACTGAAAACATATTATAATGAATTACAGTCATTCAAGTGCTAAATTTATGACTATGAGAATATCTTCTTACAAGATGATTAAAGATTAAAGCTAAATACACAAATGAACGTGAAACATAAAAGGTTTGACTTTGGATGTTAATATATTAACAATATTATCTTATAAATGTGCATGTAAACATGGGGTGTCAAACCAGTAGGAATTTGCCATTAGTAGTTAAATTTAAGACTGAGAGAGATTTGCCCCGTAAAGAACGTAAAGTTATGTCTAAACTTTTGAAGACCAATCCACATTTAAAGCAAGTACCAAGTAAGAGTTTAACCGAAATGTCCCCAAGAGAATGGATGCTCACTGAAGTCAGATTCTTTTACGTTGAACCTTATTTGACTAATCTGTATGAATGGACAGACGGACAAATACCGCTTGAGGGCACATTTGATAGACACCTGTTGCAGATTGCTCGAAAATATCTTGTTGATAATCTAGCTGTCAGCAATTCGGATTGGGATACGGATTACAGGCGAGAGAGGTTTTTATTGCATGGGAATTGATGGGTGAACAATGGCCGGCTAATATTGCTAAGAAATAAAGAAAAGTAAAAAAGAAGCAAAGGAAATTCACAAACTTTGCTATGGAGCAGAATAGTTCCCAAACTGAGACTTCTGTTCAGCCTGGTTCAAACACAAACTCCGCAAGCGCTGTTAACTCCCTGTACCCTTAAGCATCCGACTTCAACAGCCCTCCTGCTTATGACGATGAGATGGATAACAATATTTACGACTGGTTGTTTTTAGATTCCGGCTTCGTCGGACGGCCTAAAACACAGACTTGTCCCCGCGCTACTGCAACTTATGTCTTCCCAAGGGGAATCTCAGGACAAATGGCTAAAAAATGGCGAGATCAATGTATTGACATGTGGCTTGATAACTGCAACAGGGCTTTTGATATTGCAAATAGGAAATTTAAAGGTGACGAGACGGATCGAGGATGAACAATTAAGATGTACCAAAGAAAGTTTACAGGCAGAATTCAAAAAGATATTTCACCTTTTGAAACAGAGGAAAACTGTTGACGTTTATATTGATCGTTTTACTGGTGTATTGATGGACACTTTTGTTGAAGCAGTAGAGGCGTATCAAAATAAGCATAATGTCAAATTAGATCCAGACTCTCCAGTTTCCCCCAAAGATATAAATGGTGTGTTGGCATGCATCACAAATACTGCTTTGCTGAAATGCCTATATGAGATTTTGGACATACTACGGACTAGAGCCGGAGAACATCAGCATAGTGGACGAGGTACATTTATGGCTCCTTTATTGACCCTCGGGGATAAAATCTTAGATCGACCTTTGTCTTTATCAGAAATTTCTCGCATTGCGCAGGACGCCCCAAAACCGTTTATACATCCAAAAGCATTCATAAATTGGTACACGGCTGTTTTGATGCATTCAGGTTTAAGTGGTAAAGATTCCCATTATATTTTGACTACATTAATGCCAAACGTGAAGATAGACACATTAATAGAAGCTTGTCCAACTTTATCTGTTGAATTTGACAATCCTGAAGAGGAGGACAGTACCCATCCATGGTTGACGCATGCGCATAAACAAGAACACATTGCTGAGGTGTCTGAATTCTTACAGAAACACGCATTCCAAGAACGTGATGTAACTCAGGTACTAAATTGTAAACGTAAATCTGACGAAACTGTTTCTGCATATGCTAATCACTTTCAAAAAACGTGTAAGGATGACGCTAAATTAGACATTAACGACACTGAAGATACTTTCTTTGTTAGTATGTTCTTAAATGGATTGGATCCTAGATCGACCTATACACTCAAATTGTCTGCACCAGAAGTGTTTTCATTGAGACTAACAATGTTGAAGTTGTGCAACAAAATTCTGAAGATCAAAGAAATGTACGTTTTAACATGAACAATTCCACCCCAAATGGAGGTTGTTCCAACTTCAATAGGAATGGACAACGACCATTTAAAGTATATAAAGCCACGTTTCGCTACTGTCGCAGACAAGGTCATTGGTTTAAAGATTGTCTCTTGAGACTACAAGATGAAGAGAGAGATGCTCCTGCGCGAGATGGGATTGGCCCCTCCCAGTCATGGCATGCTACTCCCCAGAGGCCAATCATGGTACCACAGGCCACACAGCCAGCAGATACACCTGCTAACTTGATGTGGGATAAGTGACGCTGTATATCGATGGATCTGGACAATGTTAAATGTATAATTAATGCCCCACAATTTCATATTTCAGATAAACCCTCTGAGATACCACAATTAAGTTTGAGTATTGCAGGAAAAAGAATTCCCTTTTTGGTTGATACTGGAGCCACTATGTCCTGTTTAAGGAAAACAGATATTGATTGTCCTATGAGTAAAAATACTGTCCAGTCCGTCGGCATCAGTGGTAAGCCTCAGATAGACCCTGTTTCACTTCCATTACAGATTGATTTTGATGATTATAAATTACAACATTCTTTCATTGTTAGCGCAACTTCTCCAATGGCATTATTGGGAAGAGACTTATTAAGTAAATTGAATGCAACCATCTTATGTTCACAGGATGGGATCGAGGTACACATATCCCCAAATAATGCTTATCAGCTTTTCTCTGGTTGTGTTCAGACAAACCACATAGCTAAGTCTGTTTTAGAACAAGTTGAGTTTATCCAACCATTATTTGCATTCACATTTCAACAACAACAGTATATTTGGACACGCCTTCCAATGGGTTATGTTGACTCAGCAGCTGTCTACAATGCCATGGTAAATAGACATCTGGCCCAGTTGTCCTTTCCTTGTAACTCAACCTTATTGCAATATGTGGACGACATTCTGGTGGCAGCCAGAAATGAGACAGAATGTGTCTCAGATTCGATAGCTCTGCTAAAACACTTGGCAGCAGGTGGACACCGAGCCTCACTTGCTAAACTTCAATTCTGCCAAGAATCAGTAAACTACCTGGGATACATCTTAAAGGATGGCTGTCGATTTTTGTCACAAGAAAGAGTGAACAGCATTAAGGACATTGTACGACCGAGGAACAAGACTGAGATGTTGTCTTTCTTAGGACTGGTGAACTATTGTAGGAACTGGATAGCTGAGTATGCCGTCCATGATGCAGAATTGCGCAAAGCCACACTCAAAGACTCTCCTGAAGTCATTCAATGGAATGAGGAAATGAAACATGCCTTCCGTCACATCAAATATCTCTTGTGTACTGCTCCTGCACTGGGATTACCTGACTACAAACTAACTTTTCATCTCTATGTTGCAGACAATGGTGAAATAGTATCCGCAGTATTGGGACAGGAACATGGAAACGGAATCAGGCCGGTAGCCTATTATGGTAAAATGTTGCCATTAATTGTCAAGGGCGTGGTTCCCTGTTTAAGAGCTGTTGCATCCGCCGCTTTGATGGTGGAGAAGGCACAAACTATAGTTTTGGGACATCCCATGGTGTTACATACTTCAAATCCCGTAAACATTATCTTAGTAAATATCACAACACAACATATGACAAGCCAAAGACGTAGTAATTACGAACACATTTTGACAGGAACTCAAAATTTATCTATTTCCACGGCCACACACACAAATCCAGCTGTGCATCTAAAAACATTATTGCATGGAACAGAACCAGAGGAAGTAGCTCCTCATGATTGCATGGATATTATTAACTCCACATCCAGTGTAAGGACAGACTTGCAACAAACAGCTTTGGAACATAATGATTTTGTCTTATTTTGTGATTCAGCAAAATAAGATGCGCCCAGATGATAAAACTATTCTTTCAGGATATTCCATAGTGGATAATTTAGGAAATTGTATCGAAGCCTATAGATTACCTGTGTCTTCTGCTCAAGCTGCCGAGATAGTTGCTTTGACTAGAGCATGTCTATATGCCAACGATAAATCAGTTACCATATATACAGACTCCAAATATACATTTTCAGTGGCACATGACTTCAGTAAAATTTGGGAAAACAGAGGTTTTGTAACTACTGCAGGAAAACCCATACAACACGCAGATTTAGTAAGAGGTCTATTGGATGCTATGATGCTACCAACTAACCTTGCTATTGTAAAATGTGTGGGTCATTCAAAGGCAGATTCTGATATTGCTAAAGGTAATAATCTAGCAGACAAACATGCAAAAGATGCAGCGTTAAATGATTCCTTCCCAACATGGATGAATCATTCTTTTTTGAATATTCAAATTTCTGATCCTCCGTTTACTATTAATGATTTAATATTGTTTCAGAATCAGGCGAAACCATCTGAAGTTCTACTTTGGGAGAAGAAAGGATGTGTAAAGCACAATGATGGTTTATCGAAAAATGTAGATGATAGAATAGGATTACCAAAAATAGCGTATGAATCCTTAATATCCTATGTACATGGTGTTACTCATGTAGGGTATAAGAGCATCATGCACTATATTTCACAACTGTTCTTTACAATAGGACTAGAACAACAAATTAGAGAATTTGTAAAGAGATGCTTAATCTGTGCTCGTTGTGATCCACACGTCAATCCAGCTAAAAGAGATAATTTGCCAAAACCTGAAGGTCCTTTCCAACAATTACAGATAGATTTTACTCACATGCCCAGGTGCAGAGGATTTTCGTATCTTCTAGTGATAGTGGATCGATTTTCAAAATGTCCAGAAGCCTTTGCGACAAGGAAAGAAAACACTCAAACAGTAGTCAAGTGTTTCAAGTCATGTTATTCCTCGCTTTGGGATACCAAATGGGATAGATTCTGACAATGGCACTCCATTCACGTCTAGAGTAACTAAACAATTGGCCGCTGCATTAGGGATTAATTGGACATTTCATATTCCCTACAACCCTCAAAGCTCAGCACAAGTGGAAAGAACAAATAGAACCATTAAAGACAAATTGGTAAAATTACATCAGACTAAACAAACAACTTGGATAGACGCCCTTCCACAAGTACTTATATCTATCAGGGCGATGGCAAATTCGGGTACGGGTTTGGCCCCTCATGAAGTTTTGATGGCTAGACCTTTTCCTCTAGGTGTGCTGATGGACAAAACACCGGCGAATGATTTAACCTTGTTGCAGGAGACTCAACAAAATTATGTGAAACAGTTGTGGTCGTTTGTGTCTGAAAATAATCAACAAGTCACAGATTCTCTTCCCACTCCAGGTGATCAGAGTATTCATAGTTTTAAACCAGGAGATTATGTTTTAGTACGCAGTTTAAAAACATTGGCTCAGCAGGATCAACCGAGGTTCGGACCTCCGACTCAGGTTCTTTTGGTGACCAGAACAGCTGTTAAGGTTAAAGGCCAACCACAATGGATCCATGCATCTCGACTACGACAAGCACCCCCTATAGCAGATGCAGTATAGGACTTGTGGAGTGAAGCAGACAGAACCTCAAAGGATGGGTAATATTTCTCTCCTCAGCATAAATATTTCATTATCTTGAGTTTGGATATGGTGTTGTTTTTCTCTTTCTGTTTCATGATATATAGAAGTGGTGACATTGGCGATATTACCGAGCAGTGAGCACCATGAGACCAGACAAAAAGAGGGGGGACACTCCACAGAGAACTCGAATCAAGTTCATGGTCGTGAGGAGCATCATCTCACTTCTAGCGTTGATCACGGTCAATTATGCGGTCATGCTCGAACACCCTACTAATTTGAATGTTTCAGGGAATGATAGCAAAGCCGGGATAGAACTGATTGAACATTCTAATTCTGATCAGCATGTTTGTGTACGTCGTAACGCTCCAACACCTGCAAGCATTCTTGTGGAAGTACAGAATCATATTCCTGTGAATGAATCAGATATGATTTGCTTATATTATCCGTTGATGGCAACAGGGAGGAAACCATTCTATGTTCAGCAAGTCAACTTTGTTACTATGACGGAAAGTATGATATCAATTGAAGCACAATACGAATCACTCGAAGATGAAGAAGTGTTGATAATGATTCAAACACTCATGTTTTCCAAGCCCAGCACAGTCACTGTTGATTACTGTAATACATTCTGGAAAACATTGACTCCTAAACCTCTGGTTCAGCGAGATTTAGACGCATATGATAATGTTCAACCAGTAGTTATTAAGGCGACACAAATAAAGGCACCTGTAACTTGTCTCAGCTCTACTGAGGGTATTAAAACCATGCATAGTGTGGGTTTTACTCAGGGTTGTCCAGATAAGAGGATCTTCATGGGAACACTTTTTCCATGGCATGACATAGTTACTGATCTTATGATCTGGCTTTGCGATAACAATATTTACACTTATCTTCCACTTTATTGGAGAGGTAGATGTGCTCCTTATTGGATACCACCTAGTACTGTATTTGGGAAAGTGACTATTCCCACCGCATGGCCAGAAATTTCACCTAATGATCTATCTGGAACCTTTAAAGAGAACGATGAGGTTAAATATACAGATGAGGATATGCCAGTCAATAAGGATCATCCTTTTGCATTTAATCTATGGTACAGCGCTCTCAAGGGTAGGGTTCGAAGATTGACTCCCAATTCTTGCTATGCATGTTCCATGTTACCTCAATCAACAGAAGAATTGTTTCCCTTTTGGACAGTTCCACTTCAAGGTCCTGGAGTATTACCATCCATGTGCCTTCTCGCTTATCAGTATGTATCGCAAAAGCATCCCTTGTTAGGAGAGCAACCTAGACTCCTGTACAACCAATTATTTTGCTGAATAACATCTACGTAGCCAAAGTTAGTAACCTGGTAGTCAAAGCCAAAGGATTGTTGAACATGATGTCACAGTATATAATCTATTCAAATATTTCCATAAATCAGGGAAATGAGCCGGATTTACTGAATTCTCATGCTACTATATTCTCTGTACCTAAGGATTTGCCATCATTGGTAGGATGCACAATATTCTACAAGAAACATATGGTTTCTTTACCTAATGATTTGTCTGTAGTTCCTACTAAAGTTAAGGCTAATATCAATTCGACCTCAAGTTATGAAGTTTGCATTAGAGGAGTAGAGAAGGATTCTGTTGGTGCAAGGGACGTAGGTTTCTTGCGAATCACTCAATGTCAGAGCATCTTTGAATATCCGGGTTTGGGATATTACGTTACAACAATGGGAACTCCGCCCACCCCAGGATTTAATTGGTACTGTGGTGAGAATGTATGGACAAGTTTACCACCATTATTCAGAGGACTTTGTGGAGTGTGTACATTGAACGATTTATTATATGTGGTCGAACCTATTGAATTCCTGACACATCATCAAACTGGTTTCAGAGCTAAGCGTTCCAATACTGAAACTATGGGTTACGTACATTTGCAAAACACTGATGCAACTGATTTGGCTAATAGATATAATGCGCTACCTCGTGATTTCAGGATATTTACACGTACGCAGCTAGTGTTCAAAATATACATATTTTGGAAAACTGAACTTCAATATTCTAATCATTACATGATAGCATTGACTCGTCACGATGTGGCTAGAGTGGCTAATGCTACACTTATGGGATTCCAGGCGTTAGGAGCTGAAGTTGCTGCAATTAGAGAATTTACTATAAATAATAGAATTGCTTTGGACGCAATCACCGCCGCTCAGGGAGGCGTTTGTGCTATTGTAGGTGACGATTCATGTTGCACATATCTTCCATCAGAATCCGAAGGTCTTGGTAATTTGTCGAAAGCTATTGACAACATTAGAGACATACAGGAGAATATTGTTAGGACCAATCGGGATGCCAGAATGTTAGGAGGATATCATAATAATCAGATCTTGGACGTCGTAGCTAACATGTTCAAGGGCAATGCTCTAGTGACATGGATTGTAGGCATCTTGGCACCAGTGTTTCTGGTAATCATGATTGCTGTAGTGATCATGGGTTGCTGCTTTCCAATATTTCGAGCACTTATGGTGAGATCTCTGGACTCCATCACTAACATGCCGGTCATAACCACAGGAAATATAGCGGTTAACATCAAATCTATTAGAGGACGTTCTGATACTTCTTCTGAAGACTCATTCTCATCAATTGACCCCATCGACAATGTTGATTAGGAAAGATAGTGTTGCATGCCATGCAATGTCTAATTATGGGTAAACTGAGTTGAACAGATGGAGAAGGAGAGGCCATACCTAAAGAGGAATTCGAGTTCGGCTGAATCTCGGATGAAGACATCTTCTTTCTTGAAACTTTTTTGTGTGTGATGTTGAATTAGATTCATAAGTTCAGAACCTTCCTCCGTTAGGAATGTAATAAGGAATCATATTAAAAATTGTATTGAGTGTTATGTATATTTAGCATGTGAATGTTGTAAACTTAGAATTGTCACACGGAGATGACGCTTGGGATTTTACTTATGATAAGAGGGGTTTTGACCAAGTGAGTGTCTGTGTGGAGTGTAGTGTAGATTAGCCGCATGATCTTTTACTCATTCTTTGCCAAGTGTGGAGTGGGGTTTTGGTTGTGCGAGTATAGAGTACAGGTGACTGATAACTTATGCATCATTGGTAATAGTGATGGGAATTCAAGTTGATTCCAGATTGATTAAAGGGGTGCAGGCTTATCAGACATTTGTTCAGTGATTTAGTGTGTTGAAAATGGTAAAACCATTTCCAAAGACAGAAGAGGGGGGGACTGATAGGCAGATTTTCTGTGCACAGAGAAGCTTGAGTCTCTTGCTGTGGTTAAGAGGTCACGCAGCAGGTCTCGGACAATACACATATAGATAGGAGAATGTTCACATTAACCTTTGGACAGAGGACATGAGTGATTGCTGCACCACCTGTGCGTTGTTCTTCCTATGCCTTAAGTTGTTGAATGTCTACCGTTTAAGGATATGTTGTGGTGGTTACTATATTTGTATGGTCCAGCTCATATATAATGTCTATCTGAGATACATGTTTGTCTGTCATGCCAACCACTTTGCCTGTCGTGGTGACCTGATCCGAGCAGCTCGATTAATAAACAAAGTCAACTCTTTTTCATTGTGGTGCGTTCCTTGGCCCATCCTCCGACAGTATATCATCATAACAATGCCATTTGCAAATTTGGATTGTAGTTGTTCACCCAGCAGTCCTTGATATCACGCTTCATTAAAATGACACTTGCGGAGGTCAACGACTCAACATACGTGTCGTACTCATCAAATGTCATATTACACTGCGTCAATAGCTGTGACATGTCTTCAACCTGTGCTTTTGGGTCGTTTAGCAAGTCCCAGACCAGTTTCAGTTTGTTCTTGGCTGCTTCTGGTGCCATTGCATGTTCTTGGGGTGGTCCTTCCTCTTATTGTGGCATAGGGTAAGTTACGCACGTTTTTTTTATAGGTGGTTTTGGAAATCCAAATCTGCATACTTTGTTTCCTTTCCTGCATGAGTTCGAATGACTTCTGCTGTGCATTTGAACGTCCGTGACATATCTGTGAAGCAAGGGTTATTTGTCTTCATCAGGCAGCTGGCATGAAATGTAGCGATCCACAAAGTCACATACCTCGTCATCCCGGTCTTCTCCGACGATAGGAGCTCCTGCTACCCAACAGAGACAATGTATGTGAGGGCTCCCTCCCGCCTCAAATTCTACCCGGTAAAAGTAATTGATAACTTCACCGATTGGCTGCGCAGGACCCAACAGCAACTGTCTCATCAGAGCATCAACCCTCTTGTCAAACATGCGCATAGTGGTTACAGGGTTACTTCTGAGAATGTCACATTTCTCAGCCCAGTCTAGCTCAGAAAAATCCACCCGTTGACCTTGTTGTGCTTTTATGGCTGTGATGTGTTATGATGTGTGATGTGATGTGTTATGGCTCTGGCCATCTGAATTCTGCAGCAGAGAAGGTCAGGAAGAAAGTTGGCTTTCCTTATTGTCTGACCATGGCGAGCAAATCTTTCAGAGTTCTATAAGTAAGCTGGAGTCCCTCTCAGTCGTTGCATGAATCTTGTAGCATCTCTGTTTCTCACCAACCTCACGTTTGTCCTGTAGCAACTTGTTGGATATTTTCCGTCCATCCTTGGTCTTGGATTTTCCTTAACTGAGTTGACATGCTGCTTTTTGCCAGGTGAGTCTCTGTGACAAACTGCGCAAAAAAACTGGTAAAAATCTGGTCTCTTGCAAAACGAGTGTCAACACAGAAAAGTTTTGCATTGAAGTACATGCTCGGGGATAGTTTGACTTGTCTTGTCTCGTCTAATGTATTCCTTCCAGTAGGGAACTGAACAGGGAAAGCCATTGCCTCAAGCCTTGGGACTTGGGTAAAGCTAACAGGCGCGTTTCCTTGTGCTGGGGCGATGCTGAAAATCCCATCCCCGTAGGTCAGTGTTTCTTCTCCAAGGTCAGGTGGCTGTAAACAACTGTCCGAGCCAACTCCAGGTCTTAGTGCAACTTTCTCAGTCTCTGCATTGGGAGGCTGTTGGTCATGGTCTTCCTGTTGCTCATAAGCAGGCTGTAAAGCTGCAGACTTTACCTCTGATAGATCAGCACTTTCTATGCGATTAAGTACCTCCATCATTTCAGTTTCATCATCGCTATCAAGGTCCATCCGATAATCATCTTCATCCGTTTTCTCATCAGCTCTGATTGTAATGTTTCTGTGGTCAGTGTGTGTGTCAATGAGCTTTGAGAGTCCCACTACTACATTTCTCATGTTTAAAGTGTGAAACAGCTGGTGGCCTTTGTAAACCAGACGTCTTTTTAGCTTCACTCTGTATAACTGGGATGAGCTGCATGGTCTTGGTAAAGTATTTACCGTTGTTTCCACCTCGGATGGCACACACACCACAGCGCCATGTATAGCTGCTTGTCCACCTTTAGGAAGTGTGACAATCTTGGCAAATGGCAGTATTTTGGCCAAAAGTTGTCTTTCCAGCACATTCAAATCACAGAGCTCTGGGGGAATGGGCTCCAGCTCCAGGTTGTTAGCCACAGCGATAGGTGATTTGTTTCCTGCCTTCAAATGGGAATGACAGCTATGACAAATCCACTCTTTTTTCCTTTCTTCTGGTACAGTGCATCGTTCAGGACCTTGACATTGATCCCTGTCAAACAGACAGCAACAACGTGTGGATTGTTCTTGTAATTGCTGCGATTGTAACACTTTACTTGGTTGGGAAAAAGGGTGCGATGGCACATTGTGCACACAAACGTTGGGCCAGCTGTAATGCATTCCTTGAAAGTGGATATAGCGGTCTGCATTAGGCTGTTGTCCACTGGTTGACTGTATTCAAGTGTAGAATGAGTCCATTGTCTGTATTTCCTACTTACTTTCAAGGCACAGCGCATCTTGTGGGCCATCTTAAAAAGTGCCTCATTGTGACACTTGCTTTTCATGTAACTGATGCATTGTTGCAAATGACGTTTTCTGAAAGCAGGATCATTGTGATACTTGTGGCGCAAAGCTTCTTTTTGCTTATTCAAGTGATGTTTTCTGAAAGCAAGATCATTGTGATACTTGTGGTGCAAATCTTCTTTTTGTTTTCTCCTGAAAGCAGAATTGTTGTGGTCCTTGTGGCGCAAAGCTTCTTTTTTGTTTTTTCCTGAAAGCATGATTGTTGTGGTACTTGTGGCGCAAAGCTTCTTTGTGCTTATTTAAGTTATGTTTTCTGAAAGCAGGATCATTGTGGTACTTGTGGCGCAAATCTTCTTTTTGTTTTCTCCTGAAAGCAGGATTGTTGTGGTACTTGTGGCGCAATGCTTCTTTTTCCTTTCTTCTGAAGGCAGGATCCTCATGATACCTGTGGCACTTTGTTTCTTTTTGCTTATCTAAGTGATGTTTTTTGAAGACAGGATCATTGTGGTACTTTAGGCGCAAAGTTTCTTTTTGCTTTTTCTGAAATCTGTTCTGTATCTGCTGGTGTTGTGTGCACCATGCATTATTTGGGTTCTTTGTCTTCTCATTTTTCTTTTTCGCTGTTCTACATTTAACTTGGGAAATGCGTTACTGTCCTTTGACATGCCTTGTGTGGATGTTGCATTGAATGACTGCAGATAATGTTTGTTGGGTAGGAATCCAGTTTGTTACATCTCACTGATGTAGGTCAGTGTCACCTTCTCCACATGCCAGTCACTTTGTGGCTTTTCAGATTGCACTGATAGGTATGGCGAACCACCGGATGTCTTGGACGTTGAAAGATGTCTTGCATGTTGAAATGCGACTGGCATGAAGTCATACTGTAGTCCATCAATAGGGCCTCTGCAATCTGTCAGTAGCAATTCATACAAAGTATGAATCCTTGCAACCAGCTCATTCAAATGTGTGAAAGTAAGCATAACCGCGTTTCTATTTCTGTCAGGTAGTCCATCTGCATTTCGACAATGAGAATCAAACAGTCCATATCTTCCAGACTTGTCTCTGAACACAGCAATGCAATATGTTGATATGATAAGGAGGGCATGAGTAACACCCGCAGAGAGACACTGAAGTCTTGTGGAGAGATCAAGAAACCAAGCCTGGTTGTCAATGTCTGCCTTGGTTCTAACGCGTCCCATCTCTACCGGAGATTTAAGAACATTGTACTCATGTTGGTCAGTGTTGATTCTGTGTGGTAGTTCCTCCATGGTCAAGTTTTGGCTTTTACATTTTTTTCCTCGCTTTAGCTGTTTTATAGTTTTGTCATACAATCTGTTGCCCGTGTGCAGTATCTTGTCAAGATCATCCTTCCTCAGGTCATCAACCTCATGGTGATATGCCAAAAATGTCAGAGCCATGCATGTACACCGCTTGTTCCTTGATTTTACAATACGACCCTGATGAGTTGACGCCTGCACTGATATCTGCCTTTGTAGGATGCATTGTTCTTGAATATTGTCATTTTCAGAAGTGGCAATCACACTTCCATTGTGCTCTTGAACAGTAAACTGAGCTGTGCATGAGGACAACACCACATGTTGACTACACACTTGTTCACAGTAACTGTCGCTTCTGTGTGGCTCTGCACTCTGTAATCGTGGGTCTGAAAGGTCCAATCTAGACCAGTGCAGCTTTACAGCCTGAGATTTCTTTCCCTTACGTGGCATGACTGTGTTGACACTGCTGAAATGGCTGAAATTCAGATTAATGTGTAATAGTAATTACAAACCTGTAAGCTTTGCAGGGATGAAAAAGTGAAGTCGAATCTGAAGATCTTACAGAGTACAGAGTAAATAAGCTAGTTTACATACCTCAAACACTGGCTACTGTAGCCTGTACTTATTACCAACCTTTAACCAGAAGCAGTCCAAACTGTAGAGAAAAGAACCTCGGAGATGTTGGCACATATCTGGAACGCCAGAAAATAAAATTTTTTTTAAACTTTTGTGTTTTGTGTTATTGGAAAGTAATTTATGACTGAATATGTGATATCTTGAAGTATATGGCATGTAAATATACTGCGTCTTATGAGGGTTGATTCAGTGGGACTTAACAGTGTTTCCACACATAACGGTAGACTAATTTGTGGCGGTGCGCCACAGAATCAACACTGGCTGCCACATATTCAATTTTTTTTGTTTTTTACAATATTTAGATTAAAGCGTATTCGTTCGACCAGAAGCACCAAGACCGCAAATCGTTTCTTTGACAACCACTTGAAATATTTACAATATAAATTCTGTGCAATCAATATTAGAATGTATGGCCGAAATAGGTCTCTGTGATATTTGATTTCCCTTTAATGTCATTTATATACACTATGTCATTGAAAATACACTTATGAGAAAAGTCAGTTAGCAGTTTATTGCACATTTCAAAACGGCCATTCTGGTGATAAACCAAGTTCAAGTTCAAGTCTTTTATTTGTCAGGTACACAGAACAACACAAGGTTAGATTGGGCACTGAAATTCTTAAGACAAGACAACGCAAGCACCTGGCATAACATAACATATAAGTACACAGAACATAATTAACATCTATGCTGAGCTTAAATAGTAAAACTTCCTAAATACACAGATAGCAATAATAATCGACTATACTAACCCTAATACTAAAACTTCCTAAATTACAGATAACAATAAGTAATACACTATACTAACCCTAAATGCACATAAAACCTGTTTCAACCCTATAACCTATTCTAACCTAACCTAACCTTTTTTCACGGTAAACTATAAATGTAGATATTGTTCTTGCATTTTAACTGTTCCTTTACTAGCTAAATATTTAAAAAGCCCAACTAGCCTGAGGTTAACTGCTGGCTCCAGATATAAGCGAACAATGCAAACTATGGCAAATTAGTTAGCTACAGCTCGCTCGCTCTAACTAGAAAAACGGCTCTGGTCTGGTTTCATTTGGTTTGCACTGTTACCGATCACAATGCTAGCTAGCGCTACCCAGTTACATTTTCCTGTCAGATTTGTTGACGCTAGAATCCATGTATTTTATCGTCTAACCTATGTGACTGAGCACTGATGATTGAAAAGCAAATACTTCGCAAAATAGGTCACTAACTAATAGGGGTGGAACGGTAAATGTATTCATACCGAACCTTACGGTACGGGCGTCACGGTTCGTGAAATTACACGGAGAATACACGGTATAAAAATTTTCTAAAACTCGCGTGCAAATTAATTGATGTAATGCGGAACTACTGTAAGATATTTGTGTTCTTTAAGGACAATCTGTAGCCCCGCTTTAGCTCTGAAACTGATTGGCGCCGCCACCTGTGTAGCCGAGCTGTGCCTGAGTGAGTCAGAGATAGCTAGCAGCAGCACTAAAGACGTAGCCTATGCAACGCTAGTGCTAAATATGAATGTTCGTAGTGTAAGAATAGCGAAAAATATCCTAAACTTTCCTAGACTTTTAGCTGCGGTACTAATGCTGAGGGCTCGCTGATATTGCTGTCTTACTAGAACGTGCATTTAGTCTAGTAGACGCTTTTATCCAGAGCGTAGTATCTATGAGTTGTTGCTAACGTGTGCTGACGTTGTACACACCCAATAAATTCCAAATTTCCAGGCCTCTCTAGTTTCTACTCTGCCACGATCTTCTGTAGCTTCTCAGCTAGGTGAGTGCTTGTGTGCTGCTCATACAGGGGCCGTGTCTGTAGAAATGACGCCTTCATTTCCCACTCAGTCAATAAAATGAACAGTCACCGTGAGGTAGCTTTCGGTAGCACGAGAAGTCCAACCATCAGTCGTTAGTGAAACGGAGGGTGCAGCTGACAACTCGCGCTCCATCAACGTCCGTGTTTTGTTGTATATGTAAAGGACCAGGGCCGGCGTTGCTGTTACTGTATCCCTGCCTGTGTTTGCGCTGTTGCTCAGCTAGTAGCCTATAGTGTCGTGGTGTAGGAGGACTGATCGACAAGCGCATCATACATTTAGCTAAGACTTGCATGTACAGTAGTTAGTCTGGAGCCCTGCCTCTGCATTTTTGTTTGGCTTTTCCCCCCATTGTACCGAACTCGTACCGAACCGTGATGTCTGAACCGCGGTAGGAACTGAACCGTGACTTCAGTGTACCGTTCCACCCCTACTAACTAACTATATCAGTAGCAACAATGCTAGCTAGCATTACTGTACCCAGTTACATTTTCCTGTCAAATCTTTTGACGCTAGAATTAAGGATGGGACGTATGGCACTGACGCATCGATGCTTGTGTCGCAAAACCAATACGCACAGTTTCGAAAAAGTGTTTTGGAGCTTGTATCAAATTACGAAACCACCTGACAGATGACGTTCAATGCTTAAACGTCACGAACTGGTTCGAAGTTCTGCCGCTCTTCTGAACCAGAGCCATGGAAGGAACGAAGCCACCGCTTCTTGTTACAGACAAATCTCACATTGTCAGAGAAGCAGCACCAGGCATCGCTAGAGTTTTTTCCAACAGTCATTATTATTTAGCCAAATCCGTATAGTAATAATTATAAATCCGTGCATTTGTGTTGTGTTATTTTATTGAAATGAAACGTAACATGATAGGACTAGGTAGGTCTATACAGTGCCCAGAAAACAAATGTTGATGATTCGTCAACATTGTCAACAGTAATAATAATTTGTAAAAATAAAGTTCCCCCAGTTCACAATAGACCTACATATCACAAATGTTAAGAAAAAATCGGTGTTATCTAGTTTAATTGATATAAAGACCATATCGTATAAAGTCCGTCCACCCGCATTAACATGTAACGATTTTTTCGGTGGTGTAGTTGATTAAAGCGTTGTACGACAACATATTGTTAATGCGAATCTGGGATCCCGAGTTCGCGCCCCAGTGCAGGGACCCTCGTACGATATTCTTTAACTTTTACTGTGAGAAAATGACATAATTCTAAAGGCCTACGGATGTATCACAACATTTTAATGTGTGAGCACTAATATCAGATCAAAATGAACACATGTAGCCTTAATTAAATATTGAATAACGTAGGGTAGTCTACCGTCTGAGACAACCACTACGCCTCATTCAGCCAGTTTAAACGGCTGCTAGATGACGCTGTTCATTTTCAATGCGCCGATAGTTCGGCTCTTTGGGCCGGCACAATCTAGCCTGACGTTGTCATACTCATAATTCTAGTCAGAATATGAGTCTGAGAACTCTCCGTTGGGCTTTGACTACAGGGCGTGTTTCAAACGAGCCTGGAAAACAAATGCCTCTTCGCTCAATTGGATAGATCTACAACCAATCAGAGCAACAGAGTATGTGACGTATGTTAAGCACCACATAGTTGTTGTCAACAGAACTAAACTACAAGCAGACTTGAAGTATGCTTGAAGAATGAATACAAAAGATTTTTGCCGGTGTTGTAAAATTAATTTAAGGGTAGGGAGAGTACTTGTTCACACGGTCAACCTTTTTGAGCGAAACAATAAAGGGCAATGCATATACGAAGTTCTCCGTTTAGGATTACAACTCCATCGGGGCCAGCTGATAAATTAAACTTTTACCGAATCCCGTAGGAAGGACGGCAAAAACATATTTTCCATCGACAAATGCCTTGATTGCGTCTCTCTGTTCCTCTTTCAAAATCAATGCGCTGTCGATGTCTTCTAAAACAGACTCGATGGCAGAATCACAACATCCCAGATCTCCAGCGGTAGCCATGTTTGTTCAAAACGAATTCAACTTAAGCGCTCTTTTGTGACGTGGGTGATTACTTTACTGTTGATCATCTGTCCATCATCGTATAAAGCCCGCCCTGGCAATTTCATTGGTTCGCCCAGATTCTGGTTTTCTGTAGTTGGTCCCCAATACGAGACCCTCCAGACCCAATTTCCCGAACAAATTTCTTTTGGGCGGGGAGAAGTTGGGCTGGCAGCCAGGCTAGGCACAATCCGGAAGAAACCACCAAAGCTTCACGAGGCATCGTTCGCCCATCCCTAGCTAGAATATATAGAGCTATATTTTTATGTCTTACCTCTGTGAGTGACGATTGAAAAGCAAATAGTTGGCAAAATATCAGTAGCACTGAAGATCAGGAACGTGAAGATAAAAGCGTTGGGGAAATCTCAATTGACCAGCTGTTTGATTTCGTCAAGGTTTGCAATGCAGGTAGCGTAGCTCGAAGCCAAGTGACCGGATTGCTTGTAATACCTCAGTATATACCATGGTCATGGTGAATACTCGATTCTTATTGGCTGCAGGGGTGTCCGTATAATCAGGTGATAATGAACACCGACTAAGTAGTTCCAGTCATAGACATAATAAAGTATTTATTATGCCTATGGTTCCAGTAACACTGTCTGTTCACCGTTCTAAATTATCTACTGGACAAGCTCGCAATGTAGCCTACAATGTACATGATGCTGCTTTTAATTACACAATGTAAAGATGGTACAACATGGAAGGTGAAAGAAATACGCTGCTCCATCTCTATAATTTAGTTCAGTTTAAGTACACTGAGAGCAATTAAACCCAGAAAAAAATCATTGTATGTGGAAATGTAATTGGCCAATAAAGATGATTCTGATTCTGATTATTTACTAGTTTAGTTAGTGTACTTCAGGTACAAGTATTATCACTTAAAAGGCAGAGTGACGGTTTACCAAACATAGAGCGGCGATTCTGGGTGAGACCTGAGGGCTATTGCACAAAACCAGCATAAGGGATTAAGTTGGGATATTCAAGTTATCCTGGATGAATTTAGCTTTGAGTTGGTTGCACGAAAGCAGGTTGAATTAAACCCAGCCAAGTAACCATGGAGATTTATTCTTTGTAGCTAGCCTGCTCCCGAGCAGGCTAACAGCCAGGCTAAGATTAATTCTGGAGTCTCGTGTTATATCAGCTGCCGCTCTGATCCGAAATACTTTTTTTTAACAGGTATTCCGCTGTCGTCTGAATGTGTTCTTATGTATTTTTTATTAACATGCATTACTTGTCACTATTGCTGTCACGAGTTTAATTTAAACCCTACTATTGCAGTTGTTTAGAAATGGTTGATGTAGTTGCAACTGTGATTTCAATGAAGTAAGTAATGACGGCGATATAGCCTACACTGCTCAAAAAAATAAAGGGAAGACTAAATAAACACATCCTAGATCTGAATGAATAAAATCTCATTGAATACTTTTTCTTTGATTCCATTGATAATTTTTGTGTGATTTTGTTGTCAGCACATTCAATTATGCAAAGAAAAAAGTAGCCTTTTTAATGAGATTATTTCATTCATTCAGATTTAGGATGTGTTAGTGTTCCCTTTATTTTTTTGAGCAGTGTATAAAGTCCCATTCACCTGTGTTTCTTACTGCACCATGGCATGCCCATTTCTGAACTAAGTTTTGGATGACGAAGCATTGATATTGAGACGTGCTTTCAGACGTGAGAGGTTAATACATTGTTTTACAGATATGCTTAAGTGTGGATTGAAGTCACATATTTTTCTAGTTTCTTTATCTCCAGATATAGTTTCCTCAGTGTTTTCTTCTTGATTTCAATACCAAGGTCTAGTTCCTGGAGACTTTTACTGACAGCAATCTGTGCATCTGCCAGCTCAATTTGCTTTTTCAGATGTTGAGTAGAGACATCTGACAGTTTGTGAATTCTGTAAACCACCCATTGATTAGCGCAGAAGGAATTGTGCATGATTTAGATTTCCTTTAGCCCATACTTACTATGTTGCCAGGCTGGCTGTCAGGCTGTAGCCTACTGCGTCTGGATCCTGTTACAAATATATATTATCAGTGCTATATAACTGACTTTTATTGTGTTAATTGTTGTGTGGTTTGAGTTGTATATTCTCATGTGATGCCTTCTTGCTGCATAAAAATTGCCCTTCTGGAGCAAAGAATTAACTGATCTGAAATGACTTCTCATCCAATATGGGCAAAATATGCATTTCCATACGATTTACATGATACCTCAGGCCTTCTGGAGTCAGCTGCAGAAGCCCCTTCCCATACTGCAGAAGTTCCTTCCCCCTGCCATATTGAATATAATTTTTGTTGACAGGATGTGCCAAGCCATGTGCTTTTAATGAATAATACTCAGTGGATCTTTGTCTGGTGGCAGGAGAGTAACTGTGTCGCTGTTTTAAACCAAGGAAGTGATGGAAGGGATTCAGGGTGGGACAGCTACTGACCACCAGCCAAAACTGCCCTTTTCATTCAAGGTACTTGCAGGCCTTGTGTGTCCAGCGACACAGTTAATCTCCTGCCACCAGACTGTTGCAGAATATGTAGCAGGCATCTTGTAAGTAATTTCTATATACCATTTACAAACTGTTAAGGCACTTACCAGCCTGCAAAATGTTTTTATATTTTTATCTTGACTTGTTGCCAGGATATTTTTTGTCCAGTCATGTTTGTTCTGTATGAACATTAATTGTAGAAATATATTTAGAATCAGGCACCGCTTATAGAGATTTGTGCATATGGTTGTAAAACATATTCTACATTGTGAATAAGGGTTTGAAATTAGGCCTAGTTTTTTTGGGTAAATTTCCCAAGGAAAATTAATTCCTTCTGTTCACTTTTAAGGCAAAGTAGGATAAATAATAATAAATGTAATTTACATAGTGCTTTACATGGTAGGCTACTAAAGACACTTGTAAAACCAGCACATTTAGCACACAAACACAGATACAGCAATACAACCAATAGGGCATACTTAAAACAAGCATATTAAAAGCAATTACAGTGTACAACTTTCTTAGTAAGTAGATATTTTTCAAACATTACGCTTTCAGTTGGTCCGCGATTGTCTGCCAGGCTTTTCTCTCTGTTTAATAACAACAGCCGTAGCCTATTTCCTTTTTTACATTTTATATGCTTCACTATGCTTCAATTTCCGTAATTAGTTGCTGCTTAGCGGGTGAAAAATATGCTGCACGCGTCTTCTCCATTTCTGCATCAGTCAATCTGTGATCGATACTATGGTCTATTTAAGAAAGCCGTGAAGCTGCACTTATCCCAACTATGTACATCTGGATTGACATAGCTTCACCTTCTCATCCTGGTTTGGCAAACGTGCAACCGAATAAGCCGCGAATCACAGTAAGTCCAGCTGCGCTTTTTCAGTTATCCTGGATTTCTTTATTCTACTTTTGTGCAATAGCCCCCTGGCTGAACTCAGCTAGCTGGTAGGACAATTTTACAACACCAAATAGTATTGTCCGACGAGTATGTAAGCTAAACAGAGCAGCGTGGAGGGAGGGCAGGAGTAAGTAAGTAAGACTTTATTTATATAGCACTTTTCATACAAGACATGCAGTTCAAAGTGCTTTACATAAAATCAACAAAAACAATAATACAAGTGTTGATCTAACTAGCCGCACTATCTGCGGTCTCTCGGATCCGTCTTAGATCCGAGCTGCCACTTGCAGTTTCTAATACACAAACATGACAAGGGGGTAGACAGGACGGGAAGAAATGTCAGCATAACATGAGAAGAGACAGGAGAAAAAAAGGCAACCCCCAGACTATGCTCCTAGAGGAGTACAGTGTGGAAACAGGCAAAAAACACCTCAGCACATTATCACATACATTGTACAACATTACAGAACCACATGACTTGCAACGGGGAGGGGGGGAGGGGTATGGACAAGCAGCATCTGGACCTGCAGCCATACTAGGCGCTGGTCACAGACCCGCCAGCCACACCGGGGGAACAAGCAGGCGAAGGCGTTGGATGGGGGAAGGGGCGTGTATGAGTGTGCCTGGGTTGGCGCCTTCGCCTAGGCCACAATCAGTCAGATTCTCAGTTCGCAGATAGTATTGCCATGGAGACATCCTTGGTCATGACCCAAGACAGAGACGCAATCCACAAGTGAAAGTTAGTGTATGAGTAGGCCTGGGTTGTCACCATCTCCTAAACCACAATTAGACAGTTCTCAGTTCGTATTGCCATGGAGACAGCCTTAATCAGGTCCCAGACAGAGACAACAATCCTCAGGTGTCTGTTGGAAGGGGGTAGGGAATGCAAGAGAAGTCTCGCTGCAGCGCTCCTCAGTGGAGTTGTTGTTCCAGCAACGGCCTTGGCCAAGACCTGTGCTGGTTAGGGTGCCGAAAGCAGATAAGATTGGGGTTGTTTGGGTGAGTAGCCGCATTCCAATTTGCACGTCTACTCCATTTTCCACCGGTCTCCGTCGGTCCAATCATGTCGGCCAGCCTTAGGGGGCTTTTTTACAGCTGTAGCCATTTCCTTAATTTTTCGATATGCCAGGGCAGCGCCTAATCCAATCAGCAAAAGCCTGTAATCGTGGTTCCAAATAGGTAGATGTACGGAAAGCGCCGCTGGACACCCGACGCGTCCATCGAGTAGCCAGCTGCGAACGTCCCGTCAGGACAGTCAGGTTCCCCCGAACCCAAGATGGTGTCAATTGCATTAAGAGACCATCTGATCAAATCCATGATTTTTAGTTCGGAGAGCGGTGCGGAGAGAGTCTCTCAGTATAAGACACAAGACACAGGACTAGACAATATGATAGAAGCCAAGCAGGGACGGTCAGGGGAGGAGAGGGAGAAAATGCGACCGCCTTCGTCGAGAGCCAAGAGAAAGGAGTGGCGTAACCATGACAATGATTGTCATGTACCCGTGTTAGTGTGGACGAAAAAAATTTGGAAAACGATATGAAAACGCTAGAGTGGACGGAGATCGTTTTCAATTCGAAAACGCCTATTTGTATTAACCCCGGGCTACTGTGGACAGGGCCTAAGCGGTGGAACGCAAAACTGACATTTGGTCTGTCCACCCTACCGAAAGTAGATCTAATATCAGCGTACACATTTCACAATTGTGTTTCATGTTTACTTGTTATGTAATGTCAAAATAAATCGAAAAACAAACATTTATTTGTGAGGAATGTTTATTTAATAGACTGTTGTAGTAGCTATGTGTTACCCGAGCAACAGAGGCTAATGTCATGATGCTAATGCTTCAGTGAAATAGTAGACTACCGTTTCCGAAAGTATATGTGGTCCTACTTTCTTAATAATTGCTAATATTGTACATTACATTTCACAATGTGTTTCACATCACAAAGTAAAATTAGTAAATAGTTATCACCCAGGAGTCTTTGCTTGTGGCGTTTCTGCAGCTCCCTTGCAGTAAAGCAGTTAGCCTAGCTATCTCCCAGAAGTTAACGAGCTGCTAAACTAATGTTCTGCTAGAGGCAGTCACGCGATATTTCGTGACGTTAGTGACGTCAGTAGCGTCAGTGTCAGTGACTGTGGCTAGCAAGATAGTCACCGTTAGCTTCACTTTTGCCACAAAAACGTAATTAAAACCTAAACCGTGCAACGGAACATAAATCCCAATAGAACCAACGCAATCATGACCAAGACGAACCTTTTGACATCGACGTTGTCTATGTAGTCCAAATATTGACTGAGCCTTAGGGGCGCGAAAATAAACAATAATAAATAATAATAAATATACATGTGAGATAACAATGGTTTGTGCTCTTGCCGAAGGCAAGCACACCCTAACTATGAGATGAACTAATTATATTTAGAATTCAGACAGTACTTTTCTTTTTGATGTAGATACAAAGGGAGACAGACGAGGAAGAAAGGAGAGATCTTCTGAGGGCTCCCCTGGATCCTTTTTTAAAAAACTCATCATTTCCTTATGTTAAGGTCCTCTGTCTTTGAGGAACACATGAATGGGAAAATACTTTTAGATGCTTGAGAAAACCAGTAGAATCTTGTTCTCTTGCTCAACACACAACTTTTTAATCCCTGTCTCTTCCAAGCTCAGTCGAGGGATTCCTGGAGCTGTTTGGTTGTGGTTGTATTGTGTATCCATCCATGTGTCAGGTTATCTGTTTTATAGACCATAGCCATATCCTTTGGTCTACCAGGCCTTGAGAGATTAATTCACATTCTTATCCTGGTATAGTTCACACTGGCAAACTGTGCATGTGTGGGGAAGAGATTTGTTCCTTATGCTCACAGGCTTACAATATAATTTGTTTCACTTCGCATAAGCACCAAGATAATGAAACCCTCACCTTCCTCTCTCCATCCATATCCCACTCCAACCAGAACTTGGCCACATCACAAATCCTGTGCTGGCCTTTTGTTTCCCTCTCGCAACGGGGTTGGAATTCTATCAAAAGCTTAGTTTGTCCCTGAAACATGATAAACACAGCAACATAAACCAGATCTAGTCCTACTATGCTTGGCCCTAGGCATACCTTTCAGATCATAAACCTGGACAGGCTCGGTTCTAGCCCACTTTAGTTTGGGGGGCAATGAGACATTTTGGGGGGTTCCCCTGGATCATTAAAAAAAAAAACATTTTTGCAGTTTAAAGCTTCAATTTGGTGCTTGCAATCTGAGATAAACTTTGATTCGCTAAAACCAGTGAGGTGAAGCTAGCAAACCTGACACGAGTGCTGCTATGCTGCAGCTGTGTGCTTTAGCCAGATTTGATACGCAAGCAAATTGCTCCTCACATGTAACAGCCTACAATCCAACAACACTAACGCCCCTCTCCAAAAAAGCAAAGCAAAAAAAAAAAAATGTGGGAATACAAATGGATATTAAACCTACGTACCTAAATCTATTTTCTCTTTGTTTTTCTCAAAGATTAAAAACACAATTTAGCTAGCTAACCAACAGATGTGATAAGAGGCTGTCAACTGTCCAGAAACTTCACAGTGCACCTCTCTCACTGCTGTCCTCGACTTTTATACCACCCAATTAACCAATCAGCATTTGGTAAAAGGTTTTATGACATGTATGACGTAATATGAGTCAGATGGCTGAGCGGTGAGGGAGTCGGGCTAGTAATCGGAAGGTTGCCGGATCGATTCCCCGCCCCGCCAAATGACGTTGTGTCCTTGGGCAAGGCACTTCACCCTACTTGCCTCGGGGGGAATGTCCCTGTACTTACTGTAAGTCGCTCTGGATAAGAGCGTCTGCTAAATGACTAAATGTAAATATGATTTTATGATTGGCTGAGCAGAAATAGACAAAATACAGTGGGGAAAAAAAACAAACTAAGGAAACAAAATCGTCTTTTTTCCTTTATTTTGGTAGGGGGGGCACAGGGAACATCTCCCCCGTAGCCACCCCCCCCCTCCCCCTTTTAGGAGCAGAACTAGCATGATGAGAACTGATTGTTTCCCTCTGAAGAACTATGATTGAAAAAGTGTGCGGGTATGTATCCGTGCAGGATTGATAACTTTCTCTCGAATAAGAAAGAATATAATTCCACCTGTTATTAGTCCACCCAAACGTGGATTGCTTTTACATCCAAGAAAAGAGTTATCACACTCGGGTTCATGTGCAGGTGTTTTTGTGTGTATTTTACAATGACAAACATTGTTGACAATTCTTACATGTCCATCTATAGCCTGGCTGCCAGCCCAACTTCTCCCCGCCCACCAAAAAATTTGGTCGGGGGGTCTCGTATTGGGGACAACTACAGAAAACCAGAATCGGGACGGACCAATGAAATTGCCAGGGCGGGCTTTATACGATGATGGACAGATGATCAACAGTAACGTAATCAACAACGTCACGAAAGAGCGCTTGGGTTGAATTCGTTTTCAACAAACAACATATTACTTTGCTCTGATTGGTTGTAGGTCTATCCAATGGAGCGAAGAGGCATTTGTTTTACGAGTTCGGTTGAAACACGCACCGTAGTCAGAGCCCAACGGAGAGTTTTCAGACTCATATTCTGACTAGAATTATGAGTATGACAACGTCAGGCTTGTCCATCTATAACCTCTGGAAACTTTTTCATAATACTGGAATTTGAACAAAAACCCACATGGAGATGGAAACACGTGAAATTGACCATTTAAAAACCTAAACATTCACTCAAATCAACCTCTTTTTAATTGTTGATATTTTTTGGGAGGTTTTGGTGATAAATCTTCACCATTCTCATGAACCAGCTGACTTGTGATAAGCTGTGTCTGCTGCTGTGTAGAATAGTGGTACTCCATTCCCTCTGTCCAGACAGCAGGGAAAGTTCATCAAACCTCACACACCATTTGCTCCGTGTCCTTGGCTGGGCGTATTATGGGATGTGAGGATGTGTCTAAGCAGCCATAGAAGCTTTGCGATGTCACCGTTTCTCTGTGACCAGAAGGGCAGCCTGGCAGTTTAAGGAGGAGGTCAGAGACATTAGAATACTTGTGTTTTGCTTGGTGAATTTGCTTCTTTGTGATTTGAATGGAATTCAGTTCACCTTCTGAATGGACTGGACTCCAATGAGATTTGGAGAGAGAGGTAGAAAGAAAGAGATGGAAATGGATGACGAGAGAAAGACGTGGAGAGCGATAGAGAGAGATGGGTAGAGAGATATATGTAGTTTCCCAGGCTCAGGTCCCAGCTGTTTGTTTCTCAACCTGACGTCCTCCTCCTCCTCCAGAGAGCAGCACACTTGCCTACACTGTTTATTTGCATCATACCTCCTTCTCCCTCTTTCCTATCTCTCCCTATCCCCTTCTATCTTCTCTTTCTTTTCTCCCTGGCCCACCTACATAGCTGACTCACAAGGATGTTAGTTGGGAGTTAGTTGTGCCTTAGCAGTATTCCTTGGACCATCCAAAGTGTGCTGCACACTATTATGCTGCTGTCGGCTATAAATCGACAGCAGCCCAGTGTTGCCAGCTATGGCTCAACCTAGTGGCTCTGCATCCATCCATGTCACATCTGTTAACTGTAAAAAGCTGTCCACTCAAACATCTAGTCCAGAACATTGACTAGCCCTTCTACCATGAGGCTGACATCAACCTTTTAACTGCCACTTTGGTGTGATGTTTGAAATAAACGTCTGGTCGGATCACGGTCAAGGGCTCTAAAAGAAGCCGTATCAACAGTTACTGCCTCATCACCCTCTGGCCTCCAGGCCCTGACTGCCTGTGTGTGTGGGTGTGTCGTTCTTCGAAATGGAACTCATCTCCAGGCAGCTGTGTAAACATGGGGCGTTGGACTTGTGTTATGTGGTGTTGGTGCACCCAACCCCTCCTCCATCTCACTGACACCTACCAACGTCTCTCTGCAATGGGAGGTGCCTCACTCAGTTTTTATCTCTCTTACCCTTCATCGTTCTCTTAGATACTTCCAGCACTACATCTCTCCCTCTCCTTTCTGGTGCAAATTTTTAAATTTAATTTAATTTTTTTATCTGGGGGATGGTTTCACAGTCTCTAAAGCTGTTAGATTGGAGGACACCATTGAAAATGACCAATGACCAAACTCTTGGAACTTTCTCTACTGTGAATGTGTTATCTAGGGGAGCATGTTGCACCAAGAAAAATCACATTCTTCGTTGAAGTATTAAGGCATTTTTTGTTAAACTTTCTGTGTGCGGGTAGAGCAGATTGAAGTTATGTAATATTTTCTAATGCTAGATTGACTTATTAACCATTCATTTGCTTTAGAGTTTTTTATATATTTGTTAGGAATATAAGTCTAAACAAATCTCAATATCCTAATCATTTGGATGCAATCATAGATTACACACATGTATGTAATGTCCTTGCTTCTATGGTACAGACTAGGGAATGCAGAAATACTGTACTTTCTTCTGAATTATATAATGCTTATATATCATATCTGTATGCGTATCATGTATGCACTAATTAGACTGACAACAACTTCAATTACAGTTTCAAAGGACTAAGAATACATTTTATGAGTGCAAAATGGATTTAATATGAATTGTAATCTCATCCAACCACATCAGTTGAACACAGTCGTTTTTCACACCCTCCAGTATGCTTATCACATCACCAAATGGCCATATAAAAAGACAATAGAGTGGGGTACTTTGCTAATCTGCATGTGACTCTACATTTACATATAGTCATTTAGCAGACGCTCTTATCCAGAGCGACTTACAGTAAGTACAGGGACATTCCCCCCGAGGCAAGTAGGGTGAAGTGCCTTGCCCAAGGACACAACGTAATTTGGCACGGCGGGGGGTCGATCCAGCAACCTTCTGATTACTAGCC
This sequence comes from Hypomesus transpacificus, assembly GCF_021917145.1. Taxonomy (NCBI): domain Eukaryota; kingdom Metazoa; phylum Chordata; class Actinopteri; order Osmeriformes; family Osmeridae; genus Hypomesus; species Hypomesus transpacificus. The sequence goes on from NC_061074.1 coordinate 3,733,436, forward strand.
CGACTCCCTCACCGCTCAGCCATCTGACTAATCTCTCTGAAGGAGCTTCAAAGGGCTTGCTCTGGACAAACTATCTCCAGTTGTTCTCTCAGTTTGTGGTGTGAATTCAAACAAAGAAACATACCTTGCCAGGACTATAAGACTTAAATAACCTAAGACTTCACCTTTACCATAAGGGTAGAAGGTGGATAATTATGACAGGATGTGATTTTTGCCACTTAATTTTCATGTTGTGTTTACTTGAATGGTGATTTAAGTAACTACTCCTGAAAGATAACCAAGTCATCCATGGTATTTCGAGGAACCGAGTTCATCGGGCCAATAAAAAACGATTGACATGATCGCTGATCGCTGACTGATTGGAACACCTGGGGGTGAAGGAGCTGGGGACGAGCTGGGGACGAGCTGGGGACGAGCTGGGGACGAGCAGTGAACGGCGGAGAGGACTGCATCTCTGGGGACTACGCTGGATTTTAGTATGTACTCCAATTGAGACACTGCTCCAGACTCACACTTCACTTCTCTGTCTCCCGCTCACCACTTAAGTGGTCACCACATTCCTCCTCCTCCTAACTCTGATGCTTGGGGTTGGTTTTATGGAAGAAGGGGTGCTTTGTTTGGCTGGATGGTTTAATATGGGCAGCAACTATCTTTTGTAAGTTAATAAAGCCATATTTTGGGAATTTGGAGTCTGCCTTGTTCAATAGGTGCCAAGGAAAGGAGGGGGAGATGGGACAACCCAGCTTCCCTTTTGAACAATCACCTTCTGACCTCAGAGACAGACTACTCCTGCACTCTGAACTCTATAAAAACTTCAAGATTACAATCAATCTTTGAATCCAGTGATAGCCACAACGTAAAAGCAGAGTCCAGAAACACCAACGATGGTGTGGTAAATGCCGTAAACGAACACACCCCACTCCAGAATAGTGTGTCTTACAATTTGAAAGAACCAGAGCAATCATAAAACTTGCAATGTTAATGCATTATCACTATTAATCTTTGTGAATAGACCTTGCATTAAAAGTTTAATCACTTGAATTTACTGTTTGCCATGTTACCAAAAGCCATAGCTATTTATTGCCATGAGCTGGACCCGTCTGTTCTCCTGGTTCACCAGCTATTGTTTGTGTGACGGGGAATTTCACTGGTAGACAAAAGGATTCCCATGTCCCCAAGTCAAAAAACACTCTAGTGTTAAATGCCAGGGAGATCACGTTATTTGTGATGAACCTATGAATTCCCTGATAATTCTGGCAAATAAATCTAATCTATGGGTACGTCAGACTAGCCAGTCCGACTGGCTCATGTACAGTGAAATAAAAAAACTGTTGAATGAGTCTTCACCCAGGCCTTGTTGCAGATGATGGATTCCTTAGTCATGGATGTGATTTGTGTAATGACGGTCTAACAGCAGGACTGGCAGAGTGGGTACAGGATGTAAAACACACAGCTCTTAACCACACATACCCCCTTTCCACCAAAGTGAACCGGGAGCTAGTTCGGAGCTGGTGCTAGAGCCAGTTCGGAGCTGGTTCAAGAACGGAGCTTACTAAGAAGCGGTTTGCTTTTCCACGGGCGAGAGCCACCACAGAGCCACGTCATTACGTCACTGTATACGTCTCATATTTTTCAGCAACGCTAACGCGGTAGCGCCAAACACAACATCAACAATGGAGGACGTTTCGTTGCTTTTGTTTCTCATGGTTTTGCGAACCTACATCGGCATCCAAACACGGCGCATCCGACGTGTTTGTTCAACTCGCCATTTGTATAGACCAATTATCACCCTACGTCACACAACTGTTAAGCAGTCTCAACTGCGCATTTCGGTTGTAAAAGACGAACTTCTCCCCGGTCTATTACACTTGGAGCGTCGACCAAGTGATCAGCCAAAACTAGCCTGGCTAACGGAGGTCGCTTTCTCAGGCAAATGACGAATTAAACAGGCTTGGTTAAAGAAATCCGAGATGCTATGGAGTTAGATTAGTTTCATAATTCAAACAAACAAACGCAACACGATTCAAACAAATTTAACACGATCCAAACAAACGTAACACGATTCATACAAACATAACACGATTCAAACAAACAAACGTAACACGATTCAAACAAACGTAACACGATTCACAAATGTATTTCGTGATTCACAATTGTAACGCGATTCACAAATAAATGACCCTATTACATTCGTTTGCAACCTGACAAACACAAGTTACAAATCCCTGCATTCGTTGGTGTGAATCCTTGCATTCGTTCGTGTGGATTTTTGGAACTTTCCTGACGCGCTTTGATCCACAAATGCATTTTTTCTAAAAGATATCCTCAGCAGCCTATCAGATCGTCTCTTCCAATTTTAGCCAATCATATTAACGTGTCTATGTGGACTTCAACAACCTGCCATAATGACGGACATCGTCTCCTTCAGATAATGAGCAATGTCGTCTGGTAGCATGTAGGTGAAATATTGCTTGTTAATCTTATTAAACCGATGATCATACCTGATTAAATATTGTTGAGAATGGCAGGATTCATGTTTAGTCATTTTCCGTGTTTCCTAGGCTAACGCAGAGCCCGTCTACCCATATTAGACATTCTCCGGTGATTGGCTAAAATTGGAAGAGACGATCTGATAGGCTGCTGAGGATATCTTTTAGAAAAAATGCATTTGTGGATCAAAGCGCGTCAGGAAAGTTCCAAAAATCCACACGAACGAATGCAAGGATTCACACCAACGAATGCAGGGATTTGTAACTTGTGTTTGTCAGGTTGCAAACAAATGTAATAGGGTCATTTATTTGTGAATCGCGTTACAATTGTGAATCACGAAATACATTTGTGAATCGTGTTACGTTTGTTTGAATCGTGTTACGTTTGTTTGTTTGAATCGTGTTATGTTTGTATGAATCGTGTTACGTTTGTTTGGATCGTGTTAAATTTGTTTGAATCGTGTTGAGTTTGTTTGTTTGAATTATGAAACTAATCTAACTCCATAAGATGCTGGCTATCTTCATCAGGCTCGTATCTACTTTAGGCAGTCCTCCCTGACGTTTCTGGTGTAAAATTGAGTGAATCACAACATTGTGCACACTACCAGTGAGCGAGTCTGACTGAGGCTAACGTCAAAACAGTGTAACGGGGACGCAGTCTTACTCATGGCCAGTTTGAACAAATCAGAAAAACTATCGGACCAGCTGGCTAAAAGTAGAATTCCCACATCTCTTGAAAGCTGTCCATCTCGACTTTTAAAATGTTAAATTGACTGTTAAACTGTAAAATTATGAACTGTTAAATTATGAACTTAGTGACATGACGAAGACATGGTTGCCACTCGACTATGCGGTCTGTACCGGGCAACATCCTCACTCAAATTTCAAGACTTTCGTGACCCAAATCAAAATTCTGATGCGACAGATCAATGGGTAATCGCTTTCTCTTTTAAAGGCTGTCCTCCTCAACCTTTTTGGTATTTTTAAATTTAACTATTTGTATTATCCGTGTGGTCCTTTTGCCATTAAAAATTCTATCCTTTCCCGGTTTTCTGCAGACACATTGCGCGCGCATCCCGAATGTTTACATTACAATCGAGAATAATAAAAGTCGGAGCAAATTTACAAATTAGCAGTTTCATCAATAAAATAAGCACATTTTCAGCAACTACACTGCCCACTTCTCGATACATTTTCATTCAGATTCTGATTTACAAGTACCGCTTAGCTGAAATATGAATTGTAAAAACTTTGCAATGGCGGCCAAAGCGTTTTGTTGGTCACGGTAACCCCGCCCCAAGCGGTTCTTTGTTGGTTCGTAAACTAGACCAGCTCCGAAGTGGTGCTCGTTGCGAACCACGTACGAACCACTTTTCCGGTTCCCAGTCTGTCGAAAGAGGAAGAACTGGTTCGCGATAAGGCACCGGCTCCGAACCGGCTCCCAAAATGCGTTGGTGGAAAAGGGGTAACTGGAAAGTATGTCCAAGTCATGTTTAAACCTAAGATGAAACTTACCCACAGTCATAGATTACACACACACACACACACACACACACACACACACACACACACACACACACACACACACACACACACACACACACACACACACACACACACACACACACACACACACACACACACACACACACACACACAGGGGCTTGTGAATGCAAGCTCACTGATAGGAGCACCCCTTATCCCCTGCTGAGGGCAGTGTAACGGCAAGAACACACTGGCTGCAAAGGTGCCGACAAATCCGGATGACATTGCGTCGCCTTAAAACAATTGTTTTCATGTGGGCTTGTTTACTGGAATATGTCAATCAACTTGGTGATACCAGAGTGAAAATATTCACATTTTAATGTTTGTGTTACTCAGGTTTTGCTACTTCACCTCATTTCTAAATAGTGTTCGAAATAAGAGCTTGAACTTGCAATAGGACATGCAGTGACGTGCAGTCAGGGTAGGCAAGGTAGGCACTGCCTACCCTGCCAAAATTCAAACGTAAAAATGTTTTTTAAATAATTGTATTTAATAAACTTGTATTTTTACTGATTATTCTTGTGATTTATGTATGCAATATGTGTGTTATTCCAATTGTTTAGACGTTACGATGACAAATGTAGCAGTTACGCATAATCAAATGCAACAAAATGGTAGAATAAGCAGTGCTTTTACTGTCCATTCATTGCGGACGACAACGAAAAACTCATGTTGCGCATGCGCACTTCGATCCTGTATTCTTTAACATGTACGTCGAAAAGCACAACTCTGCTGTGCCTTTGCACGTAAATATGTTATGCCAGTAATCAACGCTACGTTACGTATCAAACATGGACCAATTAAAATCGAGATATTACTGGAAATTTGCGCAGCTAACGTCATTACACTGGCTACGTTGTAAGCGTAATCCCCGCAAAATTCAAGTCAAAATGACAGCAGCGGTGTCTGCCGATATTGCCGAGTTGAGGAATTTCTCCAAGCTCGATTCTATTAAAAAAATGAGTTAATAGCAAGAGGGAGGTCTACGCCAGACTTAGATGGACTACTGCAGCAAAAGGGACAACATGTTTTCAATCTTTTCAAACAGACTGGTATGAAAAGATTGGCTATGTGGCTGTGCTAACATTCAGCGGCTGTAAACTACTGCCTACTGTTTACTGCATTTACTGTTTTGACATATTAGCCTAACATTAAATGAGGTAATCTGGCTTTCATAACTCAGTGCCTACCCTCTTACTGACATCACCGCACGTCACTGGGGACATGTGAATTCTTAATGGCATATTGAAAGTCCATAAAAAAAAGTTGCCTTCTACAGACTGGGTTGGACAAGAAGGGCATGATTGAAGATTGGTATTAGGTAATCTGTCATAGGTGGATTCAATAATAATACTTTAGCAATATTTTTCTCGCTTACTTGTTATAGTAAATTAAAAACCATTTGGAAACAAAAAGGGAAAAGCAGCGTGGGATACTAAACATTTTATTCATCACATAAATGGTGTATGCACGATCTCATTGATAGGTGCCCAGTGACAGATTGTTGCTAACAATGTGTTTAGATTACATTTTGTTATCTGCATTGTTGATAAATGTATTTCCTTTACAACTGGTATTACAACCAAATTGGTGATGAAGCAGTGTGTTTTTGTTCCCTGCCGATGCTGCTGCTGCTGCCAGTTTGGTCCTATTCTGATGTCATTAACAGAGTTGACTAAACAGGAAACTGACATAGGGGTGCATGGTAAAGATATGGGTGCATGGTGAAGATATGGGTGCTGACCAATTAGTACAAATAAGTGACCAGACTGATTCTTCTCAAATTTTTTCAGTTCTGTCTACACAGCAAATACATCAGACCATCGCAACCTATGTTGACTAATTTGCATAACTAATCAGTCATAAAACATTTCTATAACATAGAGCTGCAAATATTGATTGAACAGTCAATCGTTTGACAGTTCCATAAAAAGGTTGAACAAACAACGTTTTGGGATTATACCAACTACACAATTACATTAACATTTCACAGAGAGATGTGTATGAGTATTTTCACTAATTGCACTTAAGGAGAGAAAATCACTTTGCCAGTCAGTTTTTTTTACAGGTTTTTGGCATAGATATTCGGGATATTTCTGGGACGGTTTTACCCTACACATAATTACCATGACTGTACAAATAAAATTAAAATTTCTCTTGTCATCAACATATAAATAAGGAATTGTGGATACAACTTTATAATACATTATAACACTAAAACGAGATTTATATATTTAACTCATTGATAAAAAGGTGATAAATGGCATTTGGTCTTTCTAAAACAATTTCCACTTTTCCCCTGAAAGGATATTTTTCATGATAAAAATTCTGTGTTTTTCTCCATTCATTTGCAAAAATCCAGTCACTAGTTAATTCTACCTCTTACTGTTAGTTACATGGTGTAAGTACCATAATTACCTCTTAAAGAAAATGTTGACATTCCTTAATCTTCAGTCTGAGGCAATGCCTTTTTGCCTCGGCTTCCATTAAAGGCCTTCTAAGGTGACAAAGGGCATAAAGAGTGGGATGGGGTGGTCAGGGGATAACAAAATCAGCAGACTGCACACACTGCTAAATGCTGTTTGGCCAGTGTGGGAAATATAAAACCAAGTAGGCTTATTAATTCAAAGAGAAGGTGCGGTAAGGACAATATTAAGAAACTCAGAAGAATTTGTCATCAATGCGAAAGTGAGGCCGGGTGACATCATCAGGATTAATGAAGACAGAGATGGATTTCCCAGGGTTTTCTGTTACCAGCTGTTGCAACTTCTTAGCTAGCCGATCATCTGGCTGGTGTTCCCCACCTGCGTCCGATTGGGGAGAGGGAAGGTTTGAGGCACTACTGCGCCACTGCAAGTCCAGGGTCAGACAGTTGGCAGCTTTGGCATGCTCAATGGTGGTACGCAGGTGTTCTGCAGGGTCAGAGCGCACAGAAGAGATCTTACGGGCATGCAGCGTCGCTGTCTCATCCGACAAGTGCTCCAACATATTACACTGTGGGATAAAGTAATTGGGGCACATCTTGTTAACCAAGCAGTGCTGTAGGTCATCAATAAGGCCAAGCAGGAAGTGAGCTGAGAAGTCATCCTGGGCAAGGTAGTTGGCTGGGAGTCGGTCACAGGCCCATAGCATTATGCTGCGCAGGTGGTAGGGATTAATGGCCTTTGGCCTGGACAGGAGCTTAATGATGATGGCCTTGCAGGCCTGGTAGGCTTGCATCAGACTGGCAGAGATGCATTTCTTCAATTGCACCTCACTGCGGGCAAAAGAGAGGCGCCACTCATTTTCCTTACGGCCTTTGAAGGAGCAGGCAGGCACTAGGTAGAAGCCACTAATGACCTCCTCCTCTGTGATCTTTCCATCCCAGAAATGGTTCTCCATCAGCCAGCTCTGTGCCACGGCTGGCCAGCCCTTAAAAGACACCACGGGCACAATGTCATACAGCATGCGACTGCTGCCCACACCAAGAATGACTGATATGATGGTGCCATTCCTCTCCACCTTCTCCACTTTTGGCATACCACGCTGGGGCTTCTTCTGGATCTCCACCAGAACCATACTGATGGACTCATAGAACCAGTCTGCTACCAGCGTAGGTGAAAAGAAGTAATTTGTGGCTCCATTGATGTGGTCCACAATGGTGCAACACTCCTTCCACTTGTTGATGGTTCCCTCATCAAAGAGGCGCAGACTGAGCCAGGAATGGCATAGTGCAGAATGGCGCATATCCAGAGTAACAGGCTGATTGCGGTCATGAAGTTTGAGTGCAGGTACCAGCAGGGTGAAGTCCATGTCGTAGTCTGTTCCACGGGCATAGACACTCAAGTCATCGAGGTCCATGTCTACCACTCCCTCCCGTACCCCACCAGACAACAGAAGGTACTCGTTAGCAACAGGGAGCTTCTGGTCCAGTTTTTGCACCATACCTGATTGAAAGGGGCAAATGATTAGCATACTAATAGATACCACAGTATTGTCACATTTCTGCCGAACAAGTATTTTGTTATCACAAAAAAAACACATACAAATACAAATAACAAACAATTTACAAATATTATATATATCAGTGTGATCAATGTTGCAAAAGTAACAGACACCATAAATATGAATACATTCTCATATTTTTTTAATCCATAGTTTTTTCATTAAAATGTGATTATGCAGACACATACTGTCTTTCTCATTTTGGAAAAAACAATTCACCATGAGTGGCTTCTTGATGAGGAAAGTGTGTGTCTAAGAGAGATAGTGTGTGTAAAAGGTTGAGTTTGTCAGAGAGTGAGTGTGAAAATATATCACTGCAGAAACAATATTTCCATAGTCCATGGCCTGTTGTTAATGCTATTTGATGTAGCAAAGCCTGTTTACTTGTATTTCACGTCTGTATTTATTTTGCACATGCTGTAATAGCATACATTTAAGCAGGGGTCGACATAAGCGATGGCCCGGGGCCAGTAAAAAGTAACGTTGGGACTGTTAAATAGCAACTGGCCCGATTGGGCCACTACAAATTATTGATTGAAAAAAAAAAATCAGCTTCGTAAAAGTTAACATCCTTCATATTTTGCTATCTGCTAAATGCATAAATAACATTGCAGCTCGTGGGGCGCACATTTGGCAAATCAAGAGTTGAGTGAGTGACGAGAGGTTGTCAAATTGTAATTCTCTAATCTCGATACATTTTTTAACAACTGGCGCGAGACAAAAGTGAAGATGAAAGCAAAGTAGCGCTTTGAGTTCAAACGGAAGCAACTTTTTTTATGGAGCTAAAATGCACTGTGTCGTCTGTCGTATGTTCCCGTCTAAAGCAGACAAAAGTGGATCTTTTTTACACAGGCACCGACAATTTTCGAAAACAATCCCTGACCAGCCATGCTAGCAGACAGCACCTGGTTTGCATGACAGTTAAGCGGATGGTTGACAATCCATCTTCCAGGCCGTTGACCATGCTGGTTAGGAATTTAAATGCAGATGCCCATCATGTTATTGCACGACTTATAACAACGGCATGTCACGCCATTAAGACGGACAGACGTTCGCCTTGATCCCCCGGGCTACTGAACTGCCGCAGAAGAATGGTGTCGACTTGGGTACTTAGTATCATACTGATGAAATGCAATGGAAGCTTTTATAAATTAGCATTGAGGGACCAGAGGTTTCAGTTTCAGCCAGACAGTCATGCAGAGATGGCTGTCAGCAGGGAAGAGAGCAAGTTTTTTAGGTTAAAATTCAATTGTTTTGCTGACTATTACCTTATTATTTTTTATTTCATTTTTGTTCTTTTTATATCCTGGATGTGTTTAATAAATGGTTAAACATGTTATGTTTATATTGTATTTTATATTGTAATTTGTCAACTTATATTTTATGCCCACTTTTATTCTATTTTAGTGTATTCCACTTATTACTGCTAGTTTTAGTATAGTTAGACCACATATTTAAATTTAAGATTCCTATATGTAAGGAATTGTGCATTATTGTGCATACAATAATGTATGCACCTTCCTGCCAAAGCAAATTCCTTGTCAGTGCAAACTTTCATGGCGAATGAATCCCATTCTGATTCTGATTAACAGAATAACATAACTTATAAGTCTTTGGTTTTGTTGTAACAATGATAAATTACAACTGTTAGAGGGGGGGGGGCAGTAAAAATGGCCCTGGGGCCAGTAAGTTTCAAACCCACTGGCTCGTGGGGCCAGTCGTTTTTTTCCTCTAGATTTATCAATAAATCTGAGAAATTGTTTACAGATGCTTAGACAGTGTTAATTTCGTCGACGAAAACTATGACGAAAAATGTTTGTTAACGACCTTTTTCCCATGACTAAAACGAGACTAAGACGTGACGAAAACGGATCTTTGAAAATAAAAACTATGACTAAATATATTATAACTTTCGTTAACGAGACGAGACGACACGAAAATGTTGGTGGTTGACGAAATCACAATACTTTTTTTTCCCAATAATTTTATATTTAGATAGATTCCTCCTCTCTGTTTACTAAGCGCGCTCTCATCTCTACTGCTTTAAGTGGCCGATTCTCGTCAAGTCTCTAGGCCAAGTTTCGCACGAGTTAGAGGCGTGTTCGGGCGAGTGTTATCAACCCATGCAATTGGCAAGATATGTCGTGCTGGTGCTGCTATAACGTACACAGGCAGCACGGCTAATTTAGGTTGTCATCTGAAGAGGCTACATGGTATTTGTGTGGAGACGTCTGCCTCCCCCTCGGATTCAGCTATGGCTAGTCAGTGGCTAGCTCCACCGGTACCTCTAGCAAGAATAGGAATTCTATATTCTCAGAGAAACAAATCCCTGTTGTGTACGACAAAGTAAGACGGGAGATAGCTGAGTCATTGAGAAAAACCTTAAAGTAGGACATGAGTTCAATTTAGTGTGTGGTGTTAAATGAGTGTTTACAGCAACTTGTGACTGCCAGTAGCCTAATATAGTTTACCATTTTTTACTTTCAGAGAACACATAGCCTACAACAGGAAAAAAGGACTAGTTTAAGGCAAGGTTCAGGCCTGATGTTATGTCTTCAGAGACTTTGTTTAATATGTGAAGTAAAACTTTCACTTATTAATTGATTATTTGCTGTCTGACAGAGAAATACATCATTATGTAGGCTACCATATTAAATTGCATCGCATCATCATATTCTTTTGCATCGCATCTGATTGAATCACATCTTGTCAAATCGCACTGCATCGCAATAGGGGTGAATCGTATCGCATTAGTAGTTGCTTTTATGTATCTTTAATGTATCGGATCGTTGGCAGTGCATCGAGATGTGCATTTCATCGTCCTCAGTGATGGAGATGCACATCTCTACTGAGAAGGGAAAAAAGGAGTCTAATATGGCTATTAAATGTGACTAAAACTAGACTAAAACTAGACTAAAAATGTAATTAGTTTTCGTCGACTAAAACTAGACTAAAACTAAGAAGGATTAAAATGACTAAATGTGACTAAAACTAATAAGCATTTTTGTCTAAAGACTAAGACTAAATCAAAAATAGCTGCCAAAATTAACACTGCGCTTAGATGAAAGTAGTTAGTTGCAGCCCTGAATTATAGGTAGCTACATATGATAGCTTGGAACGTCAGACAAAATAAAAGACGGGTGGAGACACAGAAACATAGATGCCATTGGTTGTGACGATGGCATGAAATTGCATTGAATATAATTTGCTTCTATTTATTGGTTTTCCCATTGAAAATTAAAATGGTGTGGAGGAACATATAACCTATGTTTGTGTTGAAGGAAAATATAATCAATGCTTCAGATATATCAAAATGCCTAATGATAATGTTGAACATGTGTTCCAAATACAATCAATGTTTCAGATCAAAATGTGAAATGATAATGATGAATATATATTCCAAACATATCATTATGATTAAGCACCAGGACGTCAAATGTCATTGTCTAAGACAGTGATTTTCAACCACTGTGCACACTAGTGTGATGTGAAAGATCGTCAGGTGTGCCATGATAAATTATCCAATTTCACTTAGTCTTACAAAATAAACATTTATTAATTATTATCTGCAAATAATGTGCCATTGTCAGGTGTCTGTAATATAGTGACTGGCAGAGTAATGTAATATTCGTCCAGGAAGCAGCAGGTAGCTAATTGATAGAGAAGTTTTAAAAAAGGAAGAAAGTAAACACACAGCAGAAGTCTAGTTAGTTAACGTCACTGTGTCCAATCCCAACGGTTTTTAGCTAACATTCTGATAAAACGCCACTTCAAATATTGAGAAAAATGATTGTATCACGTTTTCAGCTCATTTACTGAATTTACGTTAAGCTTTAACTTCTTACCTTTCGAGCTAAATATTGTAAACAAAATTAGAGTTGGCTTATCCTTTACTAGAGCCGGTAAAAAGACCCTGGCGCCGGTAAATTAGCCGTGCGCTACCCTTGTCCAAACCCGACCGCACTTATACTCGTAGTAAACACTCGCTGCTGCTGTTTTTTGGGGATATTAACTTGATCCAGGGTCACCAAACTGACCATAATGCTGTCAATATATACGGGGACAATAAGGTATCACGCTTCAACATCTCCAAACTATGCGATACAATCTGAATTTGACTGTTTACCACCACCTGCTGGATGTTTTGTTGAACTCTTCTCGTCAGAGTAAAAAGCGTTGCCCGAGTGTCACCCGAGTGGTCTTTCGGCTTTCTCTCATCAATGTAACTTTCCTAAATTCATTTAGACATGTAAACGTCCATATATGTTTATGAAATTTGACACGTAGATTGTTTGGTATGCCTAAAATAATATTACTTACACTTTGCTAGCGATTGCAAAATAAAATGGTGGCAAAAAGACCGGAAACTGGGTGTCCACCGTTCGGGTTTGGACAATAGTAGTTTACAGCGGTCGGGTTTGGACACAGTGACGCTAGCTCTTCATTTTACCGGGGCTCGGTCTGAATCTAGGAGCTAAATGGAACCTACCAGCTGTAGGTATATGCAGGTAACAACGCTAGTGCTAAATAAGTATTTAGTTGGATGGCTCGATGACGGCGGGGGAGTAGGGCTTGTGAGACTGCTCACCAAAAGAACAAAGGGGAACCAAGTAGCCTCAACTTTCCTAGACTTTTAGCTACGGTACTAATGCTGAGGGCTCGCTGATATCGGTCTGTCTTACTAGGACGTCGTATCTATGAGTCGTTGCTAACGTGTTGTGACGTTAGTAGTATGGTGTTCATTTTAGGAAATCCTCAGATCTCTGACTCAAGTGTCAGACTCAAACGAAAAGGCGTCAAGTCCAGACCAAAAGTCGTCAGACTCAGGCGAAACGGCTTCAGTCTCAGAAAAACCTCTGTCATTCTCAAACCAAACGTTCTCAAACCAAACGCCATCATTCTCAGACAAAACGCTCTCAAACTAAACGGCGTCATTCTCAGACAAAACGCTCTCAAACTAAACAGCGTCATTCTCAGACAAAACGCTCTCAAACCAAACGCCATCATTCTCAGAAAAAACGCTCTCAAACTAAACTGCGTCATTCTCAGACAAAACCCCCTCAAACTAAACTTTTTCAATTTTTTTTTGTCAAAGCTAGCTAGATGAGGAAGCTGTTGACTAGCTTTCAACCAACAACCAACTGACCAATTGAACATATGACCAACTACCTCCACCTGATATAAAAACAACCAAAAGTGCTCTTTCTGCCCTCCTTACAGGAGACAAACTGTTCAGCAATCTTTTTTTCTGTTTACCCAGTCCAGCTTGTCTTTATGTACATTGCACACAGCAACACTGTTGAGGCAGCTTTGGGTCATGGTGCTGCGAAGCCATGTTTTCAGCCTCTGGAGGCTGCTGAAACTCCTTTCTGACTCTGCTAATGACACAGGCACAACTAGGAGGAGTCGGGTCACTGTTTCGACTTGGTCAAAGAGACCACGGACCTCTGGGGTCATCCCTTGAAGAACAGCAACAATTTCAGTACTAGACTGGAAGCTGTACTTCATTCTGAAGAATGCAAGCTGAACTTTGAGGATGTCTGGGTTGATTTCTGGGTACTGTTGGACAACACCATGTTTCTTTCCAGTTATGAGAACTTGTTCCAGGTGCCATAACATTTGCATTCCATCCTGCTCAAATCTTTCTCCAAACTGCATGTCAGCAACATCCAGAACTTTGTAGAATTCAGTCCTGTAGTTGTCAGAAAGGGACACGTACATGTGCAGGAGCATTGCCTGTGAAGCGCTGAGGTGGGATACGGACACGAGGATAGGTAATAGAACACCAAAAAAGAACAACAGAGGATGTACTTCCTACGGCAGCTGAAGAAATTCAACCTGCTAAAGACAATGATGGTGCACTTCTACACAGCCATCATTGAGTCCATCCTCACTTCTTCTATCACCATCTGGTACGCTGCTGCCACTGCCAAGGACAAGAGCAGACTGCAGCGGACCATCCGCACTGCTGAGAAGGTGATTGGCTGCAATCTGCCTTCCCTCGAGGATCTGCACACCTCGAGGTCCCTGACGCGAGCGAGGAAGATTGTGGCCGACCCCTCCCACCCTGGACACTCCCTGTTCCAGCGACTCCCCTCCGGCAGAAGGCTGCGGTCCATCAAGACCAAAACCTCACGCCACAAGAACAGTTTTTTCCCATCTGCTGTTGGCCTCTTTAACAAGGCCAAGGACTCACACTGACTTTAAATCACAATCTGCACAAAGACACCCTGCACATTGCAATTTGCACTATTGTATCGTTTGCACTATCTGTATTTTTAGGTGAGATTGTAAATTAGGGCTACTTATGTTATATTTTGTATTCCCCTTAGTATAAGCTAGACCCCCCTTAGTGTTAGGTAGACTTTGCACCTTTTGTATAGTTAGTCCACATATTTAAGTTTCAATATTCCTATATGTTTAATGTATGCACCTCCCTGCCAAAGTAAATTCCTTGTTTGTGCAAACATTCATGGCGAATAAAATCCCTTCTGATTCTGAGATGGAGTGTCTCACACATCCTTGTTGCTTTTGTGTAAAGAACCTGAAAACTCTCTGTGTTTCTCTTTTTTCTGAAACTTTCCTTAACACAACAGCTGAAAGCATACCATCTGTTCTGTTCTGGAGGGACATATTTAAAACCTCCAACTCCCCTGTGATCTCCAAAGGACATACAAGACCAAGGACAACCTTTCCCTGCTGAAATGTATCAAACAGCCACTGTGCCTTACTAGCCGCATTAGACTCACTCACTGCCATCTCAGCTAAAGTCTTCATTAAGCACTGGTTTAGCACAGTGCGGCTGGCACTAGTGCAGACTGTCCACCTTGTTGGACACAGAGGTCTTAAAGGTCACATGACATGAAAACTTCACTTTAGGAGGTTATTTAACATTAATATGAGTTCCCCTAGCCTGCCTTTGGTCCCCCAGTGGCTAGAATTTTCGATAGGTGTAAACCAAGCTGGTTACCTAGCTTGCTACCCTTAGAATGTGGCGGTAACATTAGCTCTGCAGCTAACAGCTGAGTTACTGTTGCTAATGTCCAAGTAGATGGCATCAAGTGTGTGTGTGAATACAAACGCTGTAACGCAAGTGTTGTACACTTCTTTGTTGTTTGGATAACCGTTATGCTGTTGGTGTTATGGCGCGCACAATATCATTGAAATGACTATGAGTGTGCACCTCTGCAAACCAGGGTGATTGGGAGAATGGGCATCAGATGAGAACGAGCCATTGCGATACATCCACTGTAACCATGGTGTCGCCTCTCTCCTCCTCATTAGCATTTAAAGCAACAGACACAGAAACAGCACGTCCTGAGGAAAGCTCATTGTGGCTGTGATTCTGCACCAAGCCTGAATTTCGGGAAATAGACTTAAGATACAGTATTAGGGGACCACTAAGGCCTATATAAAAGCCTCCAAAAACAGCATGTCATGGGACCTTTAATGCGGTTCCGTTATGTAATTAGCCTGACATGACGCAAAGCATACAGTAAACACATGAACTACCACACATTTTGGCAATAATTACACAATTATGACTGTTAAGCAGTGTTGGGGGAAGTTACTCAAAAAAGTAATATATTAGTTATTACAAATTATTGTTCAGTAAGAGTAGTGCGTCAGTAAGTAAGAGTAGTACATGATTACTTTCTGTACAAAGTAATATTATTACTTATTATATTACTTTTACTATTATTTTTAAAGGGGTCATTGTCTGTTTTTTGGGAATATTTCACACTGTTCCTTAAGGTCTCCGAATAGGGTATGTAACTCCCGAATAGGGTATGTAACTCCCGAATAAGGGAGTCAGATGGCTGAGCGGTGAGGGAGTCGGGATAGTAATCAGAAGGGTTGCCGGATCGATTCCCCGCCGTGCCAAATTATGTTGTGTCCTTGGGCAAGGCACTTCACCCTACTTTCCTCAGGGGGAATGTCCCTGTACTTAATGTAAGTCCCTCTGGATAAGAGCGTCTGCTAAATGACTAAATGTAAATGTAACATTGGTTGGGCTGAAAATGGCCCGGGTGCTGTTCTTTGAGCCCTGATGCATCCTGTGAAATAGCCCTGGGAAAAATTTAGGTTTTCTCCTTTTATGGTATGCTCATGAATATATAGGTGAGCTGCACGCTGATTGGTTGGTTTACAACAAGTGGAACTGCGGAGCAAAGACACAACACAGCCGACAGCACTCACTTAAACATTGAAGGTGGAGACTTGAAATAAAAACGTACAACAAAATCTATTGTGTCTACACAACACTGTTTTCAATTGACAAGATAGACTGTTGACGATTGACTAGATATAATTTGAAATGATAACGTTAGTTGTTTCCACTTCTGTTGTTGAAGCAAACGGGATCGACTTAGGTGGGTAACGTTAGCACTACAGCTTAGCAAAACAAACTATTGTGATTCAACTCAGCTTCAGTTAGCTCTAGCTTTCTTGCTGAAAAATAGATCTGGGCAAACATGCATTGAATTGTAGATTTACATGACAACACAGGTTATTTATTTGAATGAAACAGTCAGGAACATGAAATAACGTTAGCCCCATTGTCACTAAACTAAATCATCACACACTACCAATGCTAGATACAGGCAGAATACGTTAGCATTGCTAATAACTGCTAGCAACAACATCATACTACAGCTTGCGGTTGTGATGAATTTAAGGTCGGAATGCCACCTCTTTTCAGAAACAGCTTCATAACAAATCCTGGTTTACTAGTCCCAGGTTTTCAAAACTGTCCTCGGTGAAATGGTTTGAGCAAATGTGTAATTGAGGGTCGAACTGCACAGGGATCTTCTCATAGACAAACATCACAGCCAGGGCCGGACTTTCCATTGGGCTTGACTGGGCTACAGCCCATGGGCCCCGCCCGTATATGTGCAGCGGAGGACTGAGCTATTAGTAGGGCTGTCCCCAGTCGACTAGTCAATTTTTTGGTCGATATGCTCTTGGTCGACTTAGATTTTTTTAGTCAAGCTGCCATATGGCAGTGTGAGATCTGATTCCCGCTTGTGAATTAACTAAATGTTCAACAGAAATTGTAGATTATATTATTTGAGACAAATAAATCAACTAAAAAAATATATAATTTAAAAGAAAAGGTGTTACTGTTTTCCCTTTCATTAATCTGCGCTTTGTTTTGGTTCGGTATTTTGCACACGACACAAGCACAATTGGCTGCAGAACTACAAACTCTGCCATAGCCTACTTTGTCGGTGTTATTAGTCAAAATGGCAAAGAAATGTGTGGAATGGCAGCATTTCATTAAAGTACATTTACAAAGTACCGGGTGACTCGAAAAACTTTGAATGCAAACTCTGCCAACAACGCTTTATTTTTCATAGTTCGACGTTGAATATGATGTAGCCTACCACCTGAAAAACGTAAGTTGGTCTAGCCGTACTTCGTTCATGCTAACGCGCTGGGTTGAAAAAATCTATATGCCTATTATAAGAATCACATCCAAATCGAATGACATTATCTTCTCCGGCAAAGACAACATCTTTCTCTGTTGCAAAGTTCCCCACTCAGCTTCTACGCAAGTTTGCATGCTGCAAGTTTTCAGGCAGTGATAAGCTCTAATGATTTGCATGTTAAACAAACAATATTTTACATTTGTAGTACATTGTAAGAGATACTAAATACCATCGTCATTCGGTTACAACAAGACTGGTGATACGAGTTTTATTATTAGTAGGCTATTAGCGGCTGAATCTGCTATGTCCAGCAGCCATTGAGTGAGATCGCGAAAATGTTTGTACGTTTTTTTTGGCGTTTGAAAGTTCGATTAGTCGTTTTTTAGACGTTTTAGTAGAGTCTTGGTCCACCAAAGAAAATCTTAGTCGGGGACAGCCCTGGCTATTAGCCAGAAAGCTAAGTTATGCTAGCAAGATTCATAGACAAAAACAGTGTGTACGGTTGACTAACAGTAAATATAATTTGACAATATGTTTGACAAGAAGACTGGCTAGCTAACAAGCCATGTCATTGTCCCCAAATCAATATCAAGATTTTCACTAACAAGGTATCGGCCATATACTACGGTACGGCCGCAGCATGTGTAGCGAGTTGAATAGCAAATGGATGTGAGATGATCGCATCAAAGTTGACATATTTTCCGAACAGTAATTATAATTTGACAGTATGTTTAACATCAAGACTAGCCAGCTATCTAGCCATATCATTGTCCCTCAATAATTTTGAATGGTTAACAGTTTTGCTGGAACTACTTGGAATCGAGTATTCACCCAGACCATGGTATAATTCAGATTAATTAAACGTTTTAAATAGACTTCAGCAATTAACAAAAATTATATTATTGTTTGTTCAAAATCGTTATCTCTATTTTATTCTTAATTTATCCAGAATCGTGCAGCTCTAAATACTAGGGCTGTCTCAACTTCGTCGACTAGTCGATTTTCTGGTCGATATGCTCTTGGTCGACCAAGATTTTTTTTAGTCGAGCTGCCGTATGGCAGTGTGAGATCTGATTCCCGCTTGTGTCAACATTGCTGAATTTACGAAATGTTCAACAGAAATTGAAGATTCCGTCCGTCCGTCATCTGCCGCTTGTCCGGGGATCGGGTCGCGGGGGCAGCGACCTAAGCAGGGAGGCCCAGACTTCCCTCCCCCCGGCCACTTCCACCAGCTCTTCCTGGGGGACCCCAAGGCGTTCCCAGGCCAGCCGAGAGACATAGTCCCTCCAGCGTGTCCTGGGTCTTCCCCGGGGCCTCTTCCCAGTGGGACGTGCCCGGAACACCTCACCAGGGAGGCGTCCAGGAGGCATCCTAATCAGATGCCCGAGCCACCTCAGCTGGCCCCTCTCGACACGGAGGAGCAGCGGTTCTACTCTGAGCCCCTCCCGGATGACCGAGCTTCTCACCCTATCTCTAAGGGAGAGCCCGGACACCCTGCGGAGAAAGCTCATTTCGGCCGCTTGTATTCGCGATCTCGTTCTTTCGGTCACTACCCATAGTTTGTGACCATAGGTGAGGGTAGGAACGTAGATCGACTGGTAAATAGAGAGCTTCGCCTTTCGACTCAGCTCCTTCTTCACCACGACGGACCGATGCAGAGCCCGCATCACTGCGGACGCCGCACCGATCCGCCTGTCGACCTCACGCTCCATTCTTCCCTCACTCGTGAACAAGACCCCGAGATACTTGAACTCCTCCGCTTGGTTCAGGATCTCCTCCCCGACCCGGAAATGGCACTCCACCCTTTACCGGTCGATTACCATGGCCTCAGATTTGGAGGTGCCTCGCATCCCAGCCGCTTCACATTCGGTTGCGAACCGCTACAGTGAGAGCTGAAGGTCACGGCCCGATGAAGCCAACAGGACCACATCATCCGCAAAAAGCAGCGACCCGATCCTGTGGTCACCAAACCGGACCCCCTCAACACCCTGGCTGCGCCTAGAAATTCTGTCCATATAGGTAATGAACAGAATCGGTGACATAGGGCAGAGTCCAACCCTCACCGGAAACAAGTTCGACTTACTACCGGCAATGCGGACCAAACTCTGGCACCGGTCGTACAGGGACCGGACAGCCCCGATCAGGAAATCAGGTACCCTGTACTCTCGGAGCACCCCCCACATGAGCCCCTGAGGGACACGTTCGAACGCCTTTTCCAAATCCACAAAACATGTGTAGACTGGTTGGGCGAACTCCCATGTACCCTCCAGGACTCCGCGGAGGGTATAAAGCTGGTCCACTGTTCCACGGCCAGGACGAAAACCACATTGCTCCTCCTGAATCCGAGTTTCGACAATCCGACGGACCCTCCTCTCCAGGACCCCTGAATAGACTTTCCCAGGGAGGCTGAGGAGTGTGATCCCCCTAAAGTTATCCCCCCTTTTTAAAGAGGGGAATCACCACCCCGGTCTGCCAGTCCAGAGGCACTGTCCCCGATGTCCACGCGATGTTGCAGAGCAAATTGTAGATTATATTATTTAAGACAAATAAACCAACTCAAAAAATATATAATTTAAAAGAAAAGGTGTTACTGTTTTCCCTTTCGTTAATCTGCGCTTTTTTTTTGTTTTGGTATTTTGCACACGGCACGAGCACAATTGGCTGCAGAACTACAAACTCTGCCATAGCCTACTTTGTCGGTGTTATTAGTCAAAATGGCAAATAAATCTGTGTTATGGCAGTATTTCCTTAAAGTACATTTACAAAGTACTTGGTGACTCGAAAAACGTTGAATGCAAACTCTGCCATCAACGGTTTATTTTTCATAGTTCGACGTAGGGCTGCACGATTAATCGAATTTTAATCACGATCACGATTTCGGCTTCCCACGATCAAATTCCTGTGATCGAGCGATATTTAAAATGCGTCATTCCGTTAATAGAACGCTCCGTATCAAAGTTATTTTTCCAAAGCCAATCTAGCGCTCTGTAAACCAATAGGTGCGTTCGACATCAGCTGCATGAAACGACCAGCGAGAGTTGCCACTTGCAATCGGGGAGGAGTTATAAACGGCTCTGTAGAGTCGGAAATGTTTTCATTTTATGGCTATGGTTATGATAAACTCTTTTTCCAGTCTGCAAACTCTTTTTCCAGTCTGCAGGAATACACGTACCTAATGTCTGATCACGAGATGTTCCCTGCACCACGCAGCTTAGTTTCTAGATGTAGACGGTTAAGGCCGATTTATACTTCTGCGTTTTTACGCACACGCACAACGCCCTCTCCGTCAAGAAACGCCCTCTGCAGAGCTCTGCGTGCGCCTCCTGACTTTCCTGACTATCCGTCTGTCCGTGCGTCTTTTTACGGATACCCCTTGGCTGTGATTGGTCCGTATTAAGAACCGCTTGCGTCAGGGGTGGGGGCGGGGTTGCCGTGACCAACAAGAGAATAGAATCCTTTGACCGCCATTGTTTTAAGTTTTTACAATTCATATTTCAGCTAAACAGCACATGTAAATCAGCATCTGAATTCAAATGTAACGAGAAATGGGCAGTGTAGTTGCTGAAAATGTGCTTATTTTATTGATGAAACGGCTCATTTGTAAATTTGCTCCGACTTTTTGATAACCTAGCTAGCATTGCAGTGCAGCGCCATCTACTGTTCTGGCAGTGAATTGCTTTCAGCACGCAGAGCCGTCGGAGTAGTAAAAATTCAACCAGTCCGTCCGACTCCGTCCGACTCCGTGCGTGCGTCTGTACGTTAACGGAGACGCAGAAGTATAAATCGGCCTTTACAGAGGACAGAGGCCCCGTCCACACCAGCCCGAGTAAATTTAAAAACGCATACATATGTACTCTGAGCTTTTCGAATACGCTCCCCTAGCCAGAGACATTTTAAAACGCCGGGTTCGCGTAGTAGTGTGGACGGGGTCCGGAGCTTTTCAGATACGATGACGTTCAGTAGCCATGGCATTGGGGGTAGCTTTCGCTCGCTATAATGTCAAGATGAACATGGAAGGTGAAAGAAATATGCTGCTCCATCTCTATAATTTATTTACCAGTTTAGTTAGTGTACTTCAGGTACAAGTATTATCACTTAATAGGCTAGATACGCATTACTCCTACGCAGAAGGCGAGCGTTGTACTCTTTGTGCCTGAACGATATGGGGACAAGGCAGAGAAGATGGTTTAAACCAAACAGAGCGGCGATTTTGGGTGAGACCTAGCTGGACAGCTAGCTGGTGAAAACATTTTTAAACACCAAATAGTATTGCCAGAGGAGTATGTAAACAAGGCACCGTGGCGGAAGGGAGGGGCAGGAGTGAAGTGACCATGACAACGATTGTCATGTACCCGTGTTAGTGTGGACCATAGATATATATATAAACACAACATTTGTTTATATATATCTATGGTGTGGACGGTGTTTTGGAAGTTTTTGAGAGAATCGATTGTTCAAGCTGAAGTCGGGTGAAGTATAGAGTTAATGTTTATTTGAAGTAGGTCTAAACATAATAACGTTACCAACATAACATCATCAGCACACAAACATAAGACAATAACACAAAGACAATTCCATACAGCATTCCGGGAATGCATTCCGGGAATGCTAGATGGAACCAGCTTCCTGGAACCGGGAGAATCCAGCCCACCAGCATTACTCAGCTGATGGCCCTGAACCCCCCAGAACCTTGAATGGTCATTACCCAGCTTCCACAGAGCTTGATAACGACCCATTCATTTGAAACAGGTGTGCTGGAGCAAGGAAACATCTAAAACATGCAGGACAGTGGCCCTCGAGGACCAGGATTGGACACCCCTGGCTTAGGCAGAGCAGTGTGAGAGAAATGTTTGCGGCCAGGGTGCACGTACCTGGGGTCAAGTAACTTAAGCTTTTTAAAACCTTGCTTTTTATCAATAGCCTACTTATCAATACTTTGGCGCAAACTCACACTTTCTGTATGTTCCAACGAGTGATTTAGCTTCAGGTGGTAGAAACAGGTTTAATATATATTAGTATCATAATTGGACCAAAACGCTGTTCTTATATGTCCAGAGACGTTATAAGAAATCCGCAAAACCGTTTGCAGACCTCTGGAGAGGTCTACTAGATTTACGGACCTAGCAAGCGGTTGCCTTGGAGATGTTGACAACATGGCGTCCACTCCAGATTCGTTGTGTTTGATTTGGGATTTTCCTACGTGTTGTTATATTATATAAACAAACGAATATGGACTTTCGACAGATCTAACAACACCTTTGTAAGCAGAGATTTGTTAAAACGTTTGTTAACCGAGACCGTAGGTCGAGGTCAACAAGAAGTCCACATTTGCAGTTTGTCGTATTACCAGACTTGGTAACCACCTGTTTGTTTACAACACCAATTTGCACCGAACATTGCCCTCTTTCAAAAAGCCAAACAACTTCCAAATAACTGAAGAAGACTAACCCTTTTTATCAATAATTTCTTCATTGAAAGTTGCTCCCTCGCCATGGCTATCGCTGCCACTGTTTTTGGCAATAAGACTAATTTTCCGCGGTTAACGATAGCTACTCCACTCGACGTGCTCAGTATATTTTAGTGAGCGTAGGCTACCATTTCTCCGCAACTTCCTGCTGCATCACAGAAATTAAATGGACTGCTGTTCCTAATTATTCTCTATCGACATTATCGATATTATTGGAAATAAATTAATGTTAGGATATCTTTATCGAGGGAAGTCATTACTTCGATAGTTATTTTTATCGATTTATCACCCAGCCCTGATACAAAACATCAAAAATCAAAATTTTGAAACAAAACGATTTTCGATCTTTTATGGCCTAGGCTATAGCCAACAATGAGCGGCTGCGACATCCACGGGTTTCCGCAGGCCGCCACACATATTTAAACAATAAAAGTTTATAGCCTGTTGTCCTATTCTAAAATGGCCGCGGGGCTGTTAGGCTACATGACAGTAAACAAAAGCTGCAAGACACCCAATGCAACTGCCACGAGACACTTACGTACCACTATCAACAGAATAGTAACTGTCATGAACCAGTGGAGGTGCTGTCACGTACCACTAGTTACTGTCATTTAGCAGCGGAGACACTGGCATGTACCACTAGCTACTGTCACATGCCACTAGCTCAACTGGCATGTACCACTAGGTGCCAGTAGTAGAGACACTGGGACGTACCACTAGCCACAGTCACGTGCCAGTGGAGGCACTGGCATGTACCACTAGCCACTGTCACGTACCACTCGCTCCACTGGCACATACCACTAGCTACAGTACAGTACAATTTCGGTTCTAACTGCCTCTCGAAGAACGTTTATTCCGAACAATCTTAAACTTCAAAAAGGCTTATAAATTCAAAAATAATAATATATTTGTGTGAGTTTTTCTGTGATTTTTTGCTAGCTTCCAGCTTTGTTTCTCTGTGGACACTTTTGAGGTGTTTTTTTAAGTTTGAGGTGCTGTAGATAGTATTTTGGGGGGCGCAGTTTGCAGATCACTTTAATGTTTTTTCCTATATCTTCAATGAAAGTGAAATAGTGTGAATATTTCCACCCTGAAAACGTAACACGTTCTGCGGCCATGATTGTCTTTGATTCAGGCTGCAGGCAAACAGCAAACAGTAGGCTACTGCGCCCAGGAAGTGTCGTGTAGGCAACAATCTGTATTTAGAAGGCTATTTTAGTCTTTTGTTGAATTAATGCAATAACCTGGACAATTAACGCAAGATACTTAAATAAGTAACTTTAATCATATTACTCAATGTCAAAAACTAACGTGTTATATTATTTTGTTACTCACTAATAATATTATGTAACAACACTGCTGTAAGCTATTTGATTAAATAAGGGTTAAATAAAGAAAACAAATGAAAGAAATGTATTAACATGATAAAAAGACAATGAACTTGAAAAAAATACATTGGACGAAATTAAACACATTTGTTTA
Organism: Hypomesus transpacificus; assembly: GCF_021917145.1. Taxonomy (NCBI): domain Eukaryota; kingdom Metazoa; phylum Chordata; class Actinopteri; order Osmeriformes; family Osmeridae; genus Hypomesus; species Hypomesus transpacificus. The sequence goes on from NC_061074.1 coordinate 3,757,834, forward strand.
TCCTTGATAAAAACGACACACATGGAGAAATATTGCATATTAACTTGGATATTAACTTGGAACCGGAATCCTATAGGATACGGTGCGCCACCACACAATACAAAAATAAATATCTGATTAAGCTACATGGCTACTGGTTAAAACAATTATAAGCCACAGCTGCATTAGCCCCTAGCATTTTTATTCAGGAAAATTAACATATAAACATTCTCAGGGGAGAGGCGAATACGGAGTCAATTTACTAGCAGGCCGGCGTAGAAAAGACTCTCTGCAGGAACTGAGGTTGCTGCGAGGTACTGCTTAGCCAGGACACTATGCTTCTTGTAGCGCCAAATGAAATGAAAGGAACTCGCAGCAGAACGCAAGGTCACGTAGCCTACCTTTTTTGATGATGCTTTCATCATTTCTAACGTCAAATCTATTAGAATTTACAACACAACGGTTTTTCATTAAAACATTTGATTTGATTAAACTACGCTCATAAGTATTCGAAAAAAGTGAATACTAACTTACTTTAGAATATCCGGTAGCCTGGCTGCCAGCCCAACTTAGCCCCGCCCACAAAAAAAACGGTCGGGAAGTTGGGTCTGGAGTAGCTCGGTTGCGGAAAAACTATACCCGAACAGGAGCTGTTCGGACCAATTAAATTGTCGGGGCGGGCTTTATACGATGATGGACAGATGATCAACAGTAACGTAATCAACCACGTCACCAAAGAGCGCTTGGGTTGAATTTGTTTCCAACAAACAACATATTACGTTGCTCTGATTGGTTGTAGGTCTATCCATTTGAGCGAATAGGCATTTGTTTTACGAGTTCGGTTGAAACACGCCCCACACTCACAGCCCAACGGAAAGTTATCAGACTCATATTCTGACTAGAATTATAAGTATGACAACGTCAGGCTAGATATCCGGATATTCTATTAACCATGCCCAATTTAACCTTGCATTCTTCTCCACCCAATTAGAACCTGACAATGGACCTTGCGTCCGAAATTGCAAGTAAATACTGTCTTTCAATGCAGAGGTGTGCACAGTTGTGCAGACAGTAGGAACAATGTCAAGAAACATCCCCACGGATAATTATCGCCAGAGCAGGGGTAATGTTAGCATATACAGCATGGTAATGCTTTAAATGTTTGTCCCACCAATGTTTAAACCAAACCTACGCCCTTGACTTCAAAAGTGAGGCAAAAAAGTGCATTGACAAACACTGGGACACTGCCCACCTCTCTCTCCCATGGATGACTGTATTGCTGCCATACTAGCAGTGTTGGAACAAAGTAACGCATTACTGTAATTCCACTACTTTTAGCGGTAACAACCATTTAACAAAGTATTTTTTTAAATCAATTAACGCAGTTACAATTACTGAAATTTAAATGAGTTTCTTACTCAAGTTACTCTCTTTTGTGAAAAATGAACACTTGGAGACAAGAAGACAAGTTAGGCCTACATCGCAGGACCTTGGTGGCGTAATTATACACCAATCGAATCAATCAATGAGCATTAAACCACATCATGGCCGACAGTGCGGATAGAATGAGCTTTTCCTCCTGGAAGTATGGACATTACTTTTCGCTCGTCGAAATTAAAGACAAAAATGTAGTGGTGAGTTGTAAATTATGTGCAGGTGCAAAGAAACTATCCACATCTAGGAGTAGCAATTCCAATCTTCTGAAGCACCTGTTGAAACAACACGCTTCGACAAAGCTGGTAGCGAAAGACCCCAGCCCTACGGATGCTGAAGGCGCCACTCCATGCAAACAACCAAGGCTAGACTTTACACGGACTGCAGTGCAGCCGATAAGCCAGGCAGAGCTGAATAAATTGATTGCTAGGTATATTGTTGATGACATGCACCCCCTCTCAACTGTCGAGTCAGTTGCCTTCAGGCAACTAATAAGCAAAATTCCAGTGATAAATGGAGGCTCGGGGCAAATGTGCAGGAAGACGTTTTCCAGCTATTTAGACAGAGAATATGCGAAAATGCAGGTCGAGCTAAAAAAAACATTTGAGAGTTTACAACATGTCTCTACCACAGCAGACATCTGGACAACTTACAATAAAAGATTTCTAGGTGTAACTGCACACTGGATTAATCCGAACAACATGCTACGTCGGAAATCAGCCCTGGCATGCCAGAGATTCAAGGGCCGATATACCTATGACATTATTGCAACCGAAAAAGACAACATCCACTCATCCTATGACCTATCTTTCAAAGTGACAGCAACTGTTACTGACTACGCCTCTTATTTTGTCAAGTTAAATATTAAAAGGAACTTTTTTGAGGTCAAACAATCAAACGACGCGCATGCCCAATTCAGTCCTTCCCCCAAAAGCATTCAACGCGGCGAGAGGGAGTTCAATCTTTAACATGCATGTGGCATCAGGAAGTATATGCCATTGGCAGGAGGCGGGACATGCCAGTGAGAGCCGCCAATCAGCAGCATCGACCGTTGACAGCCAATTGCACAAACGAAGACAGAGCAAGTTCGTTGTTAAAATGTAATTTATCTACAAGCTAATAAAAGTTGTAGTAGACCTACCGTGTGGAACAGACGCGTTATTAATATAATATGAAGATATCAAGTGTTTAAAGACCTTGTGACAGACTTACCATGTGTTGAATATTAAAGTTTCAGTAACGTTACAGTTTGATGGTCAATTCATTCGTCAGTATGCGTTTGTGATTTAGCTGTCAACGGTTGATGCTGCTGATTGGCGGCTCACTGGCATGTCCCGCCTCCTGCCAGTGGCAGGTACTTCATCCTCATGCCACATGTCAATTAAAGATCAAACACCTACTGAACGCGGCCCAGGGAGGATGAGCCCAGGGAGGAGGCATCCGTAATTTCCCCAAACTGCGTTTTGGCCCCAATCATGTGAAACGTGGATGAAGACATTCATCAGAACCTGGTGAGCGAATCTTCTCCTCCCTCTTGTCCTGCTGGATTGCTTTATGTTCCTTCAGGGATAAGGGACCGACTACTGGCCTGGGCGCATACTACACCGATGTCCGGACACCCTGGAATCGCAGGAACGTTACATGCTCCTCAACCCAAGTACTGGTGGCAGATAATGGCGGAGGACGTTCGTACGTATGTCCTCCTGTTCGATCTGCGCACAAAGCAAGAGTCCTCGCCATCTGCCATACGGTAAGCTACACCCTTTACCTGTGCCGCAACGATCCTGGACACACATAGGAGTAGACTTTGTTACAGACTTACCGCTCTCACATGGCTGTACCACCATAATGGTCATAGTTGACCGGTTTTTGAAGGCTTGTAAATTCCTGTCTCTACCTTAACGAATCGGGAGTTGGGATGATTCCTGAGAAGCTACTGCGTGGACCGGCCAGAAGAGTGGGCAGACGTCATCCCCTCGGCAGAGTATGCCCAGAATTCCTTACGTCATGCCTCTACGGGATTGACGTCTTTTCAAAGTGTCCTAGACTACCAACCTACTTTGGCTCCCTGGCATCCTAGCCAGACCAGTATACCAGCAGTAGACGATTGGTTTAGACGGGCGGATACTGTCTGGAATGCTGGGCATGTTCGCATACAACGAGCGGTCCATCGTTCCCGAGTACAGGCAGATCGAAGACGCAGTGAGGCTCCGATACTGCATACGGGTGACCGAGTATGGTTGGCCACTAAGAATACCCCACAACGGGGTGCCTGCCGCAAGCTGACATCACGGTTCACAGGACCATGAGATTCAGCGACAAATAACCGATGTAACGTACAGGCTTGTCATGCCCATTCAGTACCGTGGGTCTCTCTTCTCAGGTCGGTGGTAGCGGGTACTCTTGTTGAGGGTGTGCCTGGCAACGCTCCGCCCCCTCTGCCTCTAGATCTCGATGGGGACCTGGCTTACGCAGTGAGCTCGTTGCTGGATTCGAAACGAAGTGGGGGTCGACTGCTGTACCTCGTGGATTGGGAGGGGTACGGTCCAGAAGAGAGGTCCTGGGTGCCATACGGCGACATCTTGGTTCCCTCTCTCCTCCTGAATTTCCATCGTCGGTACCCACAGAAGCCCGCGCCACGAGGTAGGGGTCGTCCTTCATCTTGCAGTGTCGGATCTTCGGGAGCCGCCCCTGAGGGAGGGGGTACTGTTATGCCTACTCGGAGATCCGGGCCTCGACGCTCCCTCTCTCCTGAATATTAGGGATGCGTAATGACGCGCACCTGTGTACCCGTTTGTCCTCGGCTGTAGCCAATTATGTTTATGTATTTAAGGAGTGAGTTTGTGTTTGTCATTTGTCGGTTATTGTCACGTTTTATGTTCAGAGAGCATGTTAGACATCTCTTGAGAGCTCTGCTGGATAAGCTTTGTTTTTGTTGTTCTGTACGACAAATAGGCTACCTAAGTTGAGTGCTGTTTTGTTTAGCCGATGGACATTCCATTAAACTACAACCTCCTGTTTGTTTCGTTCGACTCAACTACACGGTGACCAAGGGCGTAGGTTTGGTCTCAGCTTTGGTAGGGACACTGCCTGGCGGCACCCCACCCCCAATAATAAAAAACAAAAAACCACCTACAAGTATAAGTGTGAATGATAACATTCATGAGTAACATTGTCTAAACATCCCTTAAAAAACTGCAATATAATGCAATCTTTACCAAAATGGACAATTCGACTTCTCACCTGAACCCCTGACGCTGATTCATCACCAACCTGCTCTACATCTGTAGCTTCAGAGTGCTGTTTTTCCTGCACAGTAATTCATCAATTTACAGACACTAACCATGCTTAGCTGACTGCTGACATTGGTTGAGATTACAGGGATAGCCATATTACTATCCAAGGGATCATATAGGCCTACTTATTACCAGTTAATTTCACTTTTGAGTTGCTAAACTGCTGGTTCTAGGCTACACTAGCACGTTCCATGTGGGTAGGTTAGCTTTATCCTTCTGGCTTCAACAAGACCAGCTGCTGCTAACACACTGGTCGAAAGATTGGAGACGCTAGGGATAGATTTAATACAAGCAAAAGTTACATGCTCTACTATAACAACTTTCAAAACATGTTTCCTTTGTAGAATGGGTGGCAATGCAAGGCTAGAAGGTTTGCACTGTGTGGGTAGTTTTCCTACTAGCTAACTAACGACCTTCTTGATAGCTACTTATACTCTCTGGGTGGTGAACAAACTTCTGATACATCTCTTCTTTTTGGGTGACATTTTCCTATCTACAAAGCACAAAAGGGTAAAAATATCAATGCTGAGACCAAACAAAATACTAATATGAGGCTTTATTATTTCCTGGCGTATTTAGTAGTTTACAGTGTCAGACTACTGACAGCTCTCTCTCCAAGTCAAGATTCACAAAGTGTTTCTGACTCTGCCACTTCAGCCTATTCAATGACATCAATCTTGTCTCGCAGGCTCGAGGGCACATTGGTTAACTTGGAAATGTATTTTCACTTTTCTGGTTGACAAATAATAATACAAATTAGTTTTTCAAACATATTGTGCAAAATATTTTTTTCGAATCGATCCAAATTGCAGCACAAGGAAGCAGCAAGGAGTTCGCTGACAAATTTGTGGGGACAATTTTGTCATCTTAAAATATTGGTGGGGTATCTTAAAGTACTAGTGTACCTAGCGTCCCCCCCTAAACCTACACCCATGACGGTGACAGTTGGCAGGCAATTCAATTGAATTCAGTAATTTTAAAATGGTTAGCCAGTTTTGGGAAACATTTGGGCCATGATGATTTTCTGTAATATTCTCCTCTGCATTGTGATTAGAGAGATACAGATTTTTAATTCACTGTGAGGAAACATAAGGCATAAGGAAAGACATAAGCCCCCGCCCCCCCCAATCGTTTAAGGACATCTATATTACATTTATTATAGTTTTTCAGTTTGTTTTCAAGTTAAAGTATTTTATGTGTCACATAGAACACATGTAGTGAAATGTGAGAGTCTACACTCCACCCTGTGCAAAAATTGAATTTAAATTACATTTAAATAAATTATTATTTTTTAAGTTGCTGAATAAAAAAATTGGAGATCAAGTGTCTCACTGTCTGTGGGTAAAACTCCTCCTTAGTTTCTCAGTCCTTGAATTCAGACTGCTACCCGACGGCAACAGGGTGAAGAGGCTGGCATTGGGGTGTGTGTCATCCCTTATGATGTTTCTTGCCCTAGACTCCACCCTCTTGTGGTAAATATCATTCACGTTGATATTTGTCAACGTAAAAGTGATAGTCCGCTTGGCTGAGTACACTACCCTCTGAAGGTTGGCCTGATCTTGGCCGGTACGCAGAGTTTCACCACATTCTGCACTTTTAAAATATATAGCTAGGCCTTTGTAAAGTTATCCTCACCTCCACCCTTAAACAAAGGTTTTTTTTGTCGTATTTCAACCATAACTTTGATTCATTCTTTGCTTTCGTGTCCAATCCACCCCCAGCTCCCTCACATTTGATCCCAATTACATTTGATTCCCAGAGGTGTCAAGTAACGTAGTACAAATACTTTGTTACCTTACTTAAGTAGACATTTTGGGTATCTATACTTTACTGAAGTAATTATTTTTCAGCCAACTTTCTACGTCTACTCCTTAAATTTTCATCTGTACTTTCTACTCCTTACATTTTAAAAATAGCCTTGTTACTCCAATTTCACTTCGGCTTGTTTTCATTCCGGCTTGTCATCTTTCAAAAACACACATAAAGAAAAACTATCCAGAAAAATTGCGCCATCCGGATAGTTAATTTGATTGTGGTTGGATGAGAAGTATGAACGTATACCATTCCGACACCCTATTGGTTTATACGTGATCCATCACCTGCACATGACACAAATCACGTCAAACTCCAGCAAGGACATAGAAGATGTATGTAGCGTATGAAGATAACTAAAGAAGCGGCAGAGACTCAAGATAACTCAAGCAAAATGTCCAAACCAAGCACCAGCGAGGAGGTTGGTAGCTAGGAAGATTAGCCAACCCTTCTACATCCCTGGCCGTACCTAGAATAATTTTTCGACATGTTGGATGCAAAAACAACTCCTTTCGAATGCGTTGCAAGCTCTGCGCACCAAAGTAGGCTACCACGGGCTAATGGCTTTCACAAGCTCGCCGTCTAATTTGAATAAAGTCTATTGCTAACATGCCTCTGAAGTTTGACTTTTTGCACCATTACAATACTTATAGGCAACTAGTTAGTCATCATATCTTCCACTCCATGAAACACGTGTTAATGCTAAGTAGTAGGCTACACATATGGTATAGGCTACTAAAATGCGTTCATTTTCAATGGGCATAAACAGGTGCAGCCCACATTTTTCAACATTAACATTTCAATAAAACAAGTCATTATGGCCTTTGGAAAAATGTTTTTTGGGGGGGAGGTGGGGTCGTGCATTATACACCCCTGTGCCAAAGCTTTTGTCCTTAATGGCATTTTTTCCCCTTACATTACTACTTTTACTTTTATACTTTAAGTAGTTTTGAGACCAGTACTTTTATAATTTTACTTGGGTAAAAAGCTTGAATTGATACTTCAACTTCTACATAAGTATTTTTAAACCCTAGTATCTATACTTCTATTTGAGTAATACATTTGAATACTTTTGACACCTCTGTTGATTCCCCTACCGATTGCAGCATCAATGTTCTATTTTTGGGGGCAAAAACTCAAACAAACTCATCCATGTCCAAAACATTTTTTATCATCTTCTCGAGAGCCAAAATAATCTAATGATGTTTTCTGACATGTAGTGCGGCGAAATGATGTCAAGACACGGGAGAGAGTAGAGAAGGAACTTTCACAAGATGCTGATGATACACCAATAATCTGTGCTGTGATGTATAGTGTAAGCAGCTCAGAAAATGCTTCTTTGTAGTCACTGAGCACATATTAACGAGGTCCACCTGTGCACCACCTGTGAATTTCTTGCCTAACATAGACCTGGCCACAAGAATTTAATTCCTTCAGCATCACATTTTGCACCTGCAAGCTGCTCCAGAGGGCTCAGAACTGTCAAATCGGCGCTGAAAAAAAGAATGCAGTGCTCCTGACAACTCAAAAAAGGTATTAGCACGTGACTCGGCTTGCATTGCATGCACCACAGCCAGGTGCAGCTGATGATTGTAACAGTGAATGTAGGGTACATCCTTGCTAATCTTTTTTTGCAACAAAGCTTGCACTCCCCCTCTCACACCAGTCATTACAGGGGCACTGTCATAGCACTGACTAATTATGTGGTCAGTACTATAACCACAATCAGAAAGGTGTTTCAACATCTGGGTTGTGAGTCAGGTCCATCAAACCAATTAGATGTTAGATCATTTCAAGTGAGTGGCAAGAGTTTCGAGGTTGATTTCAATTTTACTGGTAAACGTAGAGGCGGAGCTCTAACCTACGTTGCCCATTATCAACCAGCCAATCACTGGGGAATCATAAAAAAAATGCATATCACTGAAAGCCTTAACAGACTTTTTCATACCTTCAACGTGTATTTTTTTGGCTGAAGTCAGAAGGTGCTGGGGGGGCGCGGTAGAGCACCCCCCTGGATCCGGCCCCGTTGTGCCTCGCCATTTAGCAAGCACACCCAATAATAATAAATATATATGAGACACAATGTATAGGCTGCGCCTTGACAGAGGCAAGCACACCCAATTACAAAAAAAGTATAGAGCACCGTACGTCACACAAGAAGAGCAATAATTAACTCTAAACAAATACGAAGAGTTTCACAGCATAATTCAAGCGAAAAGCCACACTGTTGCTGCTTTCAATAAAAGAAAGGAATGTTGGGAGAAAATTGCAGACTACATAAGTTAATGGCCTTCTCAATATCACTTATAATGGCAGTAGTAGATTTGACTCTAAATACAATCGTTTTTTCATCCAATTAGATCCACAAGATCTTTGACAAATACTAATGCCATTTTCCAAGCCAATTTTGGTTGGTCAGTAGGCGGTGCTTTTATACATGTTGATACGTTATCTCGAACAAACTGCTGTTAAGTGTGCAGCATGATTTACAATGGTGAGACGTGAACCACCGTCATGGGGGGGGGGGGGGTAGTTTGTGCGATAGACTAATGTGTCCTGCAGAGAAGGGAGACTGACGTTGGAGAAAACAGGACAACGGCGGCTATCGCTATAAAAAATTTGAATATGTTGGGTTTTTTACGACGTCGTTAAGGCGGCAGGCGTGTGTTGCTTAGGTGGCCACCATAACTAAAAAGTGCTGCGGGAAACCCTGACATGATATAAGGTGTGTTCTAGGGCTGCAACAACGAATCAATTAAAATCGATTATTAAAAGCGTTGGCAACGAATTACATTATCGATTTGTTGTGTCACGACTATTACGCCACTTAATAAGTTGCAGAGATGTTTGAGTAAAAAAATTAAGTTTAGTTGAGCGCGGAGCAAAGCGGAGGTAGAGGAAGGACCATCAGAGAGACGTTGTGTAACGTTGTTCTGAAACACACGGCGGAGGCAGAGAAATCGGTACGACCATCCAGTCATCCAAGGTGTGGGAGAATTTCACACTAAATACATCGAAAAAGTGTGTTAATTGACCAACGTGAAGTTAGTTTCATATTCGACATTAGTCTCACATTCGGAAGACGCTACTTTGCAGCGTCGCGTTAGGGACCAGGTGAAAACTCCCCATACCATTTGGAAAAATGTTGACTTATCATATTTTTATGAATATTAAACAAACAGGTACCAGAGTATCTTAACAATGTCTGGTATACTTCCCCATCCTTTAAATTTTCAATAAAGTTTCAAATAAAATGATAGAAAATCACTGATCTTTGAAAATAGCTTAATCCTCGTGAATCTTAACTTTTTTCAAAATGATGTCCAAAAATCTTAAATATACACCAGATTATTCTAATAAACTATGGCCTACTTCCACAACCTTTACATTTTCAGTAAAGTTTTAAACAAAACTCTAATAAATTGCTCATCACTGAAAATATAATTAAATCCACGCTAATATTAATAGCTTTTTCAAAATTGTTTGCCTGTTTGTTAGGGTCAGATTTTTTGCACTGTGAATTTGCACCGTCAGTTGTGTTCTTGAATAAAGGGTTGGAAATTAAAGCTTTTAAAAAAATATATATATAAAAAAATCTGATTAATCGAATAATCAAAAAAAGAATAGACAGATTAATCGATTATTAAAATAATCGTTAGTTGCAACCCTAGTGTGTTCGACTTCATGCAGTGCCGGCATGAGTTTCCGCTTGCAGTCGGGGAGGAGTTAAAAACAGCTCCGTAAAGTCGGACATTCCAGCTTCTCGTGGTTTGCTGCGTTGACGTCAATCGGCTGCAGGCGGCTGACTTGAAACAGTGAATTCTGGTTAGACTTTTTGTCCGACTTGAGACGGCGCCAAGGATACGTCATTGTGACGTCGCCATCAAAGTACCGTGAGATCGATTCGAGAACGGCCGGATGTGTAGCAAGCCCCCACCCCTCGCCCCTCGGCTTGAAGCAACGGCCCCGGTGGATGTAGGTGGTATTGCATGTACGGTTAGGTTTCCGACTCTTCCGGTCGTTTTTATTCTATTAACTCCATTCAACATTTACAAAACTATCTCCTCCAATAATTTTTGTTTGATTCTCGAACATGGCTCATACTACTAGCGTTTTCATAGAATAATTTTTCCCGATTTTTTCTAAGTTTGAAACCAATCCGAAATGGGTAAACTAGCAACCCATTTATTTGCTTAGTCAATGAAAGTTGCCTGCAAATGTGCTGGCGGATACTAACAGGGCACGAGCACAAAAGTTCACATTGGCCGATAGCCAATTAACATGAGCTCTCGGAGCTAGGGGAAAAAAAGAGCCACTGTTTAAAGCTAGACAGGAAGACACGGAAGTGGAAAGATGGCCGCGTCCAGTCTCGCGCTCTCGCTTGCCTCACTGCGCCACTGAGCACTTTTCATGGAAATGAATGGGGACGCCATCTTGGAAGACAAAAGTAGCTTACTCTAGTTATATTAACTCTATGATGTGTAGCCGAGCGCATTTTCACAAGAGCAACTGCAGTTTATTAACTGCAGTTTTTATTAAATTCAACAGTTGAATTTAATTAAAAAATTATGGAAGAAAGGGTTTTACTCCGCCTCTTCACTAACGGAGAGACTATGTTTAATTATAAATAGAGTAAAGTGAGCAAACCGCGCTTAATCAGCCATGACTGACGTCAACGCAGCAAACCACGAGAAGCTGAAATGTCCGTCTTCACAGAGCCGTTTTCAACTCCTCCCCGACTGCAAGCGGCCACTCTCGCCGGTCGTTTCATGCAGCCGCAGTCGATGTCGAACGCACCTACTATCACGGTTCACGTGATCTAGGCACAAACTAAACTAAAACGTCAGTCTTCTGACGCATGTTGATGTAAAGTGGACCTATTGTCTAAACTCCAAAGTAGCCTAAAAATGTCTGCATGGTCAGTTGAACAACTGATAACACTGTAATCGAATATAAAGAGGAATGTTGCACTAAGAAACAAACCTAACTTATTGGGCCACAAGCGATTGTAATGCAGCGGTGCCTGCCTATCTGTCCATTCTGGTCATATGTATACATTGTTAGCATAAAAACCCCCACTGGCGTTTCTTTATTTAAATGATCGCTTAGAAGGTTCTTTATTTAAATTATTGCTTAAAAGGTTATTCCTTACCGAGCATGGAAAAAATGAAATCCTTGGCGGTATGGATCTCCAGAGCTCGCTGGTCGTCATATTCACGCTGATCGTGTTTACTAAATTCCTGAATCAATTTGTTTAAATCCTCGATAGTGGCCCCGGATCTAAAATCGAGTTCAGGGTAGGTTGGAGTTGTTTTGTTAGTATTATTGATGGAAGGCGTTGCAGTAGGGCTGCTTCCCAGGCTGTTCACGGATCCCGCCCGGCTGGTCAGAGCAGGCGCCGCCATCATTACAAGAAAAAGACAGCGGTTTAAACGCATGCGCGCTACTATGGGTTTAGACACAGCACCACCACGAAGCACCAAGGCCGATGCTAACAAAAGAAATAAAAAAATTCATTGGTTTTGCATCCGATCATGAAGGATTTAAATTTACTGTGTCTAATCCAATATGTAATGATGGTAATCAATGACACAAATATGTGTTCTAGAAAGAGTGGTCTGGAGTCGCAGAGGTCCGACAATATCAGCTTTATTGCAGCAGTTGGAAATCAACAAGTTCAGAGCTCTGGGGTTGTCTACGTTTCCCTACCCGCAACAGAGTTTGGGCTGGTTCACGAAGTCCAACTGGCTATCTGTCCCTGCCCCAGCATATATTATACAGTGCAATTAAAACAGAAATATCAAAAAATGGTTGAGCTTGTTCTCTCGTGTATCAGGGAGTTTGTTCTTCCCCACGCATCCCACCTGCTCGGGTGCTGTCTCAGCCCGGATTCAAGGTTGCTTCTCAAGTGGAGAGATAACAACACAACATAAAGCCTGTTTCCCACACCCTGTGTGAGACACAATGTTTTAAGCCTGAGCACAGTTCTAAGTTCATAAGACATACATTTAATAAGCACAATACATAACTTTAATACATGCATCCTTTATAAAGTCTTACGAGCATTGTTCCCGTTGCTATATAGTGCAAAGTGCCTGTGATGCATTTGGTGATTAAGTTGCCACAAATATTAATAACTGGAATTATAGATAGTGCCATGCCCGTGATACAGCTAATGATTATAGTTCTAGAATTGTACTGTAATGTATTATAAATTCTTTAATCACTATATCCGATCCGATCACTCAATATTGCAATCGTGTTTTTTGTTGTTGAGTAGCCTACTGGGGCCTACTTTAATAAAAACAACTACAAAAATGTGGGTTTATGGAAATTCTCACAAAAAAGGAAATTCAAGTGACCACACAACCCAAACTCAACTGATGCACAAACAAGGTTTGTCATGATACGATGTTTTGTTTATTATACGATGTTTGAAGTACAGTACACAAACCATAACTCAGTAGATCTCTCTCTCTCTCTCTCTCTCTCTCTCTCTCTCTCTCTCTCTCTCTCTCTCTCTCTCTCTCTCTCTCTCTCTCTCTCTCTCTCTCTCTCTCTCTCTCTCTCTCTCTCTCTCTCTCTCTCTCTCTCTCTCTCTCTCTCTCTCCTGAACAAACACCAAATTCTTTCATGTGATATTGGTAAAGTGGGACAGCATTACTGTCTATTTAAGTATTCAATTAAAGTATTTATAAAATAACACGTAATTTATTTACTCTGAATAAAAAATCAGAGGCTACTTTAATGCACTTTACTTATTCAACATTCTCTTGCTCCCTACCCGTATCTTATTTTTTCTTGTTCCTCATCTTCCTCCCTGTCTGTTTAACCGTTCTATCTATTTTTTACTGTTTTACATTATACTAAAAATAAGTCAATTATAGCCTATCCCAAAGTAGTTACTATTAATAAATGCAATCACTGTGTACATGTAAATTCATAATAAACACAACAAAAGGAGACATAAACCCCCTTTAAATGACTTGAGTGGCTGTATCAGTTTACCAGTAACACCCTGTTCCACTTTACATATAGGTTACTGGTAAACTGAGACAAAGACAAAAGGGCTGTCAATAGGAACATATACAATTATTTTAAATACATTTCAAGATTTCCTGCAAATTTTTACTTCTTACCAAAATATATGTTGTAACTACAAACCCTAAACCAAGTTAAACTTATTTAATAACTTTGCTATTTGCTTCATAATGCAATGTAATTTCACTTGTCATTTATTTTCGAGATCCTGGTGTCGAAAAGAAGCATGCCACTCCCCCAAAACTGACATCACAAACATAGAACCCCACCAGTTTAGCCCTTTACCCTCCAATGAAGATTTCTGAAGGATTCTTTTGATCATTTAAGTATTTACACATGAAGACATAGAAGATCATGCTTTAGTGTCCCACTTTAGCCCTTGTCCCACTTTACCTGTATTCAATATATATATATACTTTATTAGGATTCCTCTGTCAGGAATTATGTTTGTTCGTATTCCTATTATTATTAGGGTTCCTCCGGTAGGTATTATTATGTTTGTTATTATGGCAGTCAATGGCAGCACCAAGACCAGTAATGTAAAAAGTTGTGAAATTTGGAATGTTGAAACTGCAGTGCATTAGTAACTACCATACCAAACATGGCCCATGTGAGACACTGGCGCTACAGGCCACGCCCCAATTTGTTAATTTTCAAAGTGATGCCATTTGCACGCCAAAGTCCAAAAATCCAAAAATTCATTACAAATGCCTTATTTTTTCATGAGGAATAAAAACGCCTCAAGAACCTATAACGGCCGTCATATTGTATTTTTCTGTAGCCTACAAATGAAGATTTATCCAAAACTATAAAAATCTACTCCTCATGAACCATGGCTAATTGACTTGGATGTGTGTGTAGGATACATGTCTTTCAATCTGATATTTACTAGTCAGTAATATCATGTTTACTTCAGTGCCACACATTACATGATAGTGCTTATATTTCAGCCTAAAACAGGTCAAACTGACTCAAATACATTTTATTTCATCCTATCCACATACTTTGAACAGACTGTGACACACCAAAATGGCCGCTACCAAGTTGAGTTACCGTAGCGACCTGACAAACCGACTCACCCAGACAACTTCAGAGTGGCTAAAGGACGGTGTACTCAAGGTACATATGTCATACAGGATTATCTGCAGCAAGGCATCTGTGAGGATATACCTGAGAACGTGTTAGCGGCAGAGCAACCAGAGGCTGTGAAATACTACATACCACATCATGCTGTCCTTCGAGAAGAGAAGTGTAGGGGTACACCCAGAGTGTGGACATCTTTCTGTATACAGCCCCTGCGATTACGTTGGGACGTCAATCATAAGTTCCACACCCTATAGCACCACAGAACTTGGCCATAGGTCCAGTCAATCAGTACCTGGGAAGGTGGTGCACTGGCGAATGGAGAGAACGGAGTGGGCGGGACAAGCGGCAGACAGAGAATGACGAGAGAGAAGATGGCAGCGCCCGGAGAGCTCCCACATTATTGGGAATGAATGACTGAAGGATAAGTCAGTTAATTATAAGTTTAGCTTCAAGTTTATGAAGTTTTTTAGTGTCCGTGTCACGGAAGCATTACGGTTGGAGAGGCCGTGTGGAGGAAGCAAGAGTCTGCATCACCAGCTCTGAAGATCACCCGGTGTCACTGCTAAGAAATAGCCTACAGCATGTTGTAGTGTGAGGCGGAATATCCTTGCTAGTTAGTGAAGTGTGGTTAAACATTGAAAAACTAGCTCGTCGCCGATGTTGGAGATTTCACCACGCCAGCGAACAAGAACAGTCAGCCGTCTCGTCACTACAGCCCTTGATGTTCCCGCAGCTCTCTTGCACTCTCTCCTTCCCTTTCCCACGCCATTGACAGGTGGTGTGGTTCGTGAGTATTAGATACCCTGCCACATGTGACTCCACAACAGTCAATGAACAGCAAAATGTTGGATCGTGATACGACCATTTTGAACGAACGTGCAAAACAGCAAGCATGGACCTGAATGTGTGAAATATGTTTATTGTGCAAAACGATCTTTTGTTATGGGTTTGAATGGTGTAACTGAATGTCTCTACGTTTAATTAGTAGTAAGAGTGTTAAACTTGACTTTGAGTTTATTGCATTTATATACATATGTTACTAGGGTCATTAACACACTGTGGATTCAGTGTATTTTGGTACGGGGTATTGATATTTTGTGTTCTGGTTAATGTGCCCTTACCAGTTAGATAGGTGTCTCAGTTAAGGGTAACACTCATGAGAAGTGAGAAGGGTTTCTATGTGAAGCAATGGTTCCAAATCTTAATTGAATAATACTTTAAACACAACCTTTTCTGAATCAAGTATTATGGTTAGTTCCACCTGTTACAGAAGGTATCAACCAAACTGAGATTAGTTTTATAGTTTTCGTGACTCTTTACGGCCTGCCTGCTGACAGATACATCCATACACAAAACATCAAAACATTAAGAGAGATTTTAACATCAAAAACTTGAAGCCATTCTTGGATGAAAACAACCTTGTCAGTGTAGGAGGCAGGTTACAGCACTCAGATTTTAGTTACAGGGAACAACACTGATATGTGCTACCTACAAATCACAGATACTCTGAGCTACTAGTTCAGCAATGCCATGAGAGAGTGATGCATTCTGGGGTAAGAGATACTCTAGTTCAAATGAGGGAGACATACTGGGTTTTAAAGGGGAGACAGCTAGTCAGCGGGTGGTGTCACATTGTTACATCTGTAGGAAGTTAAAGATGAAACCAGCTCAGCAATTAACCAGAGACAGTCGCAGAATCCTCGCCTTTTGAAGTTGCCGGGATAGATTTTGCAGGTCCCCTGTATGTAAAGTGTAGTGCAGTGGTTCTCAAACTATGGTACGCGCACCACTGGTGCTATCTAACGGCAGACATCCCAACCTGCAGAGACGCATTTCAGGGAGATGGCTTCTCTCCTCCCCCCCCCCCCTGCTGGAGTTGAGTGGCATGCTATGTGTGAGGGAGATGCAACACAAAGTACTCTCAAACGAACCCTAAACAGTCGGCTATATTGGTGACAGCGGTGGGATAGATTACATTTTTTTATTTTTTTATCGTTAGGGCCTGGCATGGTTCTGCTAGCTACGTCGATGGGCTTGTCGGGTGCAGTCTGTTGGTAGCGTCAGCGGTTGCTAACTCCGCGCTGGTTTAGTTGTTTTTCACAGTTATGGTAGAATGTTGATTCCTTCTCATTTTAGTTCAAGTTAGAGAGGAAATAAGGAGAAACGACGCGGTATCCAAATCGAAGGAGAGCCAGAAGCATGTGGAGGAGGGCAAGATAGACGGCCCCACGCGGAGGGTGTCAGCGAGCGCTGCTCCATCAACTCCTTCGCCACGCGGGCTAAGCTCCAACACTTCCAGCGGTCCTGCCGAGCCGAGATGCAGCGCCACTGCCAGCTGCAGTATAGGTTCTTTCCGGAGATCAATGGGAAGCTGGAGGATGCCCTGCGGTTGTGCAACGACGCATGGGAACGCCTCGAGCCTCCACGCGTCGGCCCTGGGTCTGGTGTACCTGCCCCTGTCGGTGGCCGAGCGCCTCCTCCGTTCCTGCCTCTTCAACTGAGGCGTCTGCTTCGCCTACAAGACATCTGCCTCACCTGCGTTCACCAGAATTTGTGTTTACTGTGTCCATTTCATTTTTGTTCTCATGTCCTCTCTGATACATGTGTCAGTCATGTCCGGTATATTTGGGGGAGTATGTGTGTTTTCTGTTTGTGGGTCACTTGCTCTCTGATACATGTATTAGTCTGTGTAGTATATTTGGGGGAGTATGTGTGTTTTCTGTTAGTGGGCCTCTTGCTCTCTGATACAAGTCAGTCAATCTGATATATTTGGGGGAGTATGTGTGTTTTCTGTTTGTGGGCCGCCTACTCTCTGATACATGTGTCAGTCATATCTGGTATATTTGGGGAAGTATGTGTGATTTCTGTTTGTGGGTCACTTGCTCTCTGAATCTTGTATTAGTCTGTATAGTATATTTGGGGGAGCATGGGTTGTCCTTTGTGTGCATTGGGGTGGCATTGGTCTGGTTTGGTTAAAGTCGAAGGTTCTCAGCATGGTGTTGCCTATGTTCCTGGGCTTTGTGCCGTGTATGTCTGTCTTTTCAAAACGAGTATGTTTCTTTTTGGAGGAAGGTAAAGAATTTATAATACATTACAGTATAATTCTAGTGCTATAATTATTAGCTGTATCATGGGCATGGCACTATCTATAATTCCAGTTATTAATATTTGTGGCAACTTAATCACCAAATGCATCACGGGCACTGTGCACTATATAGCAACGGGAACAATGCTCGTAAGACTTTATACAGGATACATGTATTAAAGTTATGTTTTGTGCTTATTAAATGTATATCTTATGAACTTAGAACTGTGCTCAGGCTTAAAACATTGTGTCTCACACAGGGTGTGGGAAAGAGGCTGTATTTTGTGTTGTTATCTCTCCATTTCAGAAGCAACCTTGAATCCAGGCTGAGACAGCACCCGAGCAGAAGGGATGCGTGGGGAAGAACAAACTCCCTGATACACGAGAGAACAAGCTCAACCCTTTTTTGATATTTCTGTTTCAATTGCACTGTATAATATATGCTGGGGCAGGGACAGATAGCCAGTTGGACTTTGTGAACCAGCCCAAACTCTGTTGCGGGTAGGGAAACGTAGACAATCCCAGAGCTCTGTACTTGTTGATTTCCAACTGCTGCATTAAAGCTGATATTATCGGACCTCTGCGACTCCAGACCACTCTTTCTAGAACACATATTTGTGTCATTGATTACCATCATTACATATTGGATTAGACACAAAGATTTTCAGTCCTTCAAGGGGAGGTATGTAAGGTATTTTCTTGTGGGCTTTTATTGTGATAGGGGGGGTTTTGGTTCTGACGTTGGAAGAAAGTGAGTTGAGTGGAATGCTATGTTGAGGGAGATACAGTAAAGATGTACTAGGTGTGCCCGAAGACCGTGTCCGTCTCTAATGATTGATGCAACATAAAGTAAACTCAAACGAACCCAAACAGTCGGCTACATTAGCGATCATTGTCAGTAACAAGGCAAAATGCGATATAGCCCTGTGCGGAGAAGCTGCCCCAGTAAATTGTACTACTACTACTAGACTGTTCGTCTTGGTAGCGATTGCGTTGGTTGAATTCGATTTAACGTTACTTCCGTTGTACGGTCTAGGCTGAAATGAATTATTTTTTTTAGGCTGTGGCAATGGAGTTCAGGTTAGTAGTCACTAGTCAGATAATTTCACCTATTGAAAGACTTTTGATTTAAGTAAGGGTAGTGCCGAACATGTGCCGCCATTTGACATCCTACTAGTACTGTAAACAGCTGTGGAGATGTTTTTCTTAGCCTAGCTACTAGACTAAGCTACAGCGTTGCAGTGAGCTACACTGGTTTGAAACCATAGGTAATGATAATTTCACCCACAAATTGTTTACTTGTAATCTAATGTCATAATAAATCCTACAACTGTGGTAGGGCCGACTTGCAGCGCATTGGACATGCCCTCTTAGGGGTGGGGTGTATATATACGCCGTTTCCCCCCGACTGAGTAAATAGTTTGAATTGTTTTGCGCGTGATGCCCGTGGTTGTCTGTCGCTGGACGAACACAGGTAGGTTTCATTTATCTGTTTTGTTATCAGGGGGATTACCATACAGATCACTTGTATCAATGTGTTAGCTGTGGTGTAACGCTTACAAAAGCGCTGTGTTAACGCAAACATTTAAATAATCTGTCACTGCAGCGACATAGGAAGACCTGATTGCAGACTACGTGTCGTGTTTGTGCTGGTGCATTGGCCGTTCTGTAATTCGTAAGCATAGTTTCTGACCACTGTTTTAACCATGAAAAGTTGTCATTGTGAATATTATGTGCAAGTATTCATGTCTTGTGTTTTATCCAGGAAATAGGGTGACCACTGTTTTCCCTTACCTTTATTTGTTTGTAATTGTAGGTTGTGAGAGCCACCAACACATTTCTTTTGGGTCGTTGTTTCCTTTTGTTTGTATGAATGTGTGTTATTTTTAGTTAACTGCCATCTGGGTGCTACCAACCTTCTGGATGTATTAGGCCTAGTGTAACCTTTGTGATTGCCTCCGACATCTTGCTGTGTGCTCAGATCCCCAAACACATTTGTGTGGAGTGTGTCTAAATTTGTTTTATCACGTTGTTCTGGATTCTGTGTTAGCCTACTTGCATTGACTGATTTGTGATTTGCAGTGTTATAATCCAGATCGTGTTGATTGTGTGGAAGAAATTGCGATCTCCTGTGTGCTTACATTATTCACTAATCAATAAAAGTAGTCATTGGATACTAGTTAGTATGTTCTCAGGTAAGCGTTGCTATTAATAAGAGTAGATTGTGTGGGTTAATAGATGTTCGGGATCAGGAGAAAGTACTGGCTAAATGTTCCTTGTCATGACTACAAGGAGAGTTCCAACTATGAACTCTCTAGTCTGAGTGGTCATGTGTGGGGAGCTGTGAATCTCTTTCTCTGAGACTGTTGTAACATCATTACTGCCTGACTGTCACTATCTATGTTTACGTTCTTGTGCCCTATAAAAGATGGTCCTACGGCCTTCAGAGCCGAGAGACATGATTGAGACCTAAGTCTAGTGTTTTGTTGTCATTTTATTGTTAGAGGTCTGGTTTTCTCTCCCAATCTGCAGATTGATAATACCAGAACTCAACTGAATTTAGTCACTCGGGAGACAGACAAAACACTTTCTTCATCAATTGTTATTGGGGATTGGTTTGGTCAGACTGTGGGGTTACTGGTTACTCGTAGCCTGTTTAACGCAGTGGGGAACTGTTTTGATGGCAGGGTGTGCATCATTGTTTTGAAACCTCATTCATCAGTGACCAGATATTTTATTTAAAAAACGTACTGTATTTTGCAACCCAGTCTCATCCCAACTCGTCAAATATTGACGCTTGGGCAGAGCCCTTTGGCGTCACTATACCGACGCCGGGGGACGCCTTTTTCGTTGTTTTTTGACGCCTAGGGACGCCCATTGACTTCCACGTTAATATATTCGGCTTTTCCCGTAGAAAATTGTGAACTATGGCGTCGTATTTTGACGCATTAGTTCTCCCATAGATTTTGATGAGCGGCTTTCGGATTTTTAAGAAACGTCACCATAATAAGTCGGGTGATTTCGTAAAAATCCGGCCGATGTGCTTTCAACATGATTTTTTTTGTTATATCCAAGACATAAACGTTATAAATGACATAAACCTTATTTAAGGACATAAAAGTTATTATCCATCGGGGGAGGAATATCATTTTATTTTAAGCTCATGGAAGCAATCATGTCAAATGCACTGACAGCAAAACCTATAAATTATCCAACATTATAGTAATTTTATTATTACACACAAGTCGCCTAAAAGTTTGACGCTCAATATCTGGCTGGAACTACTTCTTGTCACCCAAACCTCCGCTCTCTTGTACTGAAAAGGTAAGCTATTATCGATGAGGTAAACATATATTTAAGATACTATCCTACTATACATTTTTTTTGTTTTGTTTTTAGGTTGGTTTAAGGTTATTATGTTTGACGTACATTGCCCGGTGCTTTGCATCACCAATATAAATTAATTGACTTTGTAAACTGCAAAAATAGGCTAATACACTGTGCTAGCTAGTTAGCTAGTCTAACGTTATGTCATGCAAGGTCATGAACCGGTGCACTTTCATTGGACTCAGACCAATGTTTATCTTTGCTGGCGTGGTCCTTTTTACATCTCATAGCTTGCTAGGTATGACATTTATTGTATTGTATTTTTTATCTTTTCTTACTTGCAGCTGAAGTCACGCATTTTCTGGAAACGATATCGATATCCTTATAACCTCACCATATGGGAGTCAGATGGCTGAGCGGTGAGGGAGTCGGTGAGGGAGTCGGACTAGTAATCAGAAGGTTGCCGGATCGATTCCCCGCCAAGCCAAATGACGTTGTGTCCTTGGGCAAGGCACTTCACCCTACTTGCCTCGGGGGGAATGTCCCTGTACTTACTGTAAGTCGCTCTGGATAAGAGCGTCTGCTAAATGACTAATTGTAATTGTAATCATTTGTCAGGACGTACCTGTGTATACCTGTGTCCACCTACCTCTGTCTACCTGTGTTACGCCCTCCACAGGCTCTGCCTGTCTTTCTGTTTGTGTCTTTCTGTTTTTGTCTTTCTGTTTGTCTGTGTTTGTGTGAATCTCCAGGCTCCAGTGATCCAGTCCACCCTACCTGCACAAGATCCACACCTGCGGTCCAGTTTCCCAATAACTTGCGGTGACATACCCTGGTTTGCCCTCCACTCACCGCCAGATCGTTGTTTTTACAACCTGGTACCTACGTTCCTGGCCTCCTAGTACTTCCGAGTCTAGTATCTACTATTTGTATTCAAAGTGTTCTAATATTGCACTTTCTTGTGTCCCAAAGAAACATCCCACTCGCCATCTGCCCATTTGTCTGTCTACTCTTTCAACTCAATGATGAGTGATTTGCAGTTGATGGAATTGGAGGATGAGCTCAAGAGTGTAGATACATTTCTTGAACATCTCAAGACAGAAGAGGTAAAGCAGCTTCTGTTTTGTCTATAGTTAACATTATTCCTTCTTACCAGTTCATATAAGATACATGGAGGCGTATTTAAAAGACATGAATCAGAAGGGTTACACTACTTTAACTGCTTTTTCTGTCAGTAGTCCGAAGGCATTTCCCATATTGGTAAACCTTTCTTAAACCAAGTTGTAATTCTAGACAGAGAAGAACAGACAGAAAACTAAGACCGCATCACCAAAGCCTGTTCATTGGAAGAAGAGGGACCACAATGGGGACATTGTTCACCAGCGCCCACGAGCCCTTAGAAGGCAGTCAACATCACAAAGACCAGACGAAGGAAGACATGTTTCTTCTTCACCGCCATTAGACCATGGCCAACACCTAGACCATGGTGAATAATCTTTTGTTCCAAATGCTGTATTTCAACAGTGTGTTGTGGCGATGTTGGAGTTACAATATTATTATTTTTCTCCTCCCTTTTGAAGATTTGAATATGCGGCAGCTTGAGGACCTTCTACAGGACTCAGAGAACATGGAATCGCAAAATTTTTTTCAGCAGCCACCATTGTCCAGTTGGAGTCAAAGGCAGAAAGAGGTCCAACAATGTTGGCAACAGGCGAGGCCACAGAACCTTGACAATTTACTTTCTGCTGAGAACATCGTACAGATGACATGCAATCACTGTCACATGAAAGAAGCTGTCATCCGTTGTGGGGAATGTATGCCCTCAGAGTGGTTTTGTGCTGAGTGTGATGGCTCGGTACATAAACACCACACTCTACACAACAGGCAAACCATCATGGATGGATTTTTCAAATACATCCCACCAACAGAGTCTGTGACACTGACACTGGAAAATACAGCATTTGTGAACAAGGTTGGCATTTCTTTTACAATTGATTGTCAATTTTCTTAACAGATCATTCTTATCTGAAATTGAAATGTGTTATTTAAGTCATTACTCACAACCCAAACATTATTAATTGTATACCTTATGGTTCTTTGCCTTGTAGATTGTTTTCTGCCAACAGCTCTACCTCAAAGGATATGCTCCTGTGACACCGCTGATGCAGCAGTCTCTGTTGGTAGATCCATCATACTGGTTTGCATAAATGGTAGGATCTTGTTAAACTGTTGAATTTTTTTTATATTACTAACACGTCACTTTGGTTTCATGTTATTGATTTGCCTTTCATGTGCTCTCAGGCCGTTATGATCTTCACGTTCCGGTGCTAACATGCAAACATTGCAACCAGAAATGGGCTCCAGAAGTCAGTGACTTTGTAAAGAGTGGTTACTGGCCTGCTACCATGCAGGCACAGACACTGTTCCACCAAGATCTCTTCCATTCCTTTGAGGCTATGAAGACAGCAGCTCCAGGAATGTCCAGACAAGCCTTTACAGCAATGTTGGACCAGAGAACAAAGCAATATGGAAGAGTAAGTAAAGGGCAGTTCAAGGTCCACAAGTGGCTGTAGTAGGTAGTACATATTTCAGGTTATAGACTGAAGACCTTACCACACAAAATAGTCATTTGCATCCTTATGGATTTGAAAGTTGCATACAAAACACAAAACATACAAAGGCAAAGATGTAGTTTATCGTTTTTGAAAGCTATATTATTTTCTTTAGACTGGCAAAGTGAATGCAGATGCATTTCAGAGAAGTTTTCTGCAATTTGTGTACTGCAACTATGAAGAGAACCAACTTCTTGGAAATGAGCCATTGGTCTGTCCAGCCTGTAGCCCTGAGATGGTGGCTGTTTCTGTGGATGGCAACAGAAAGTTGTACAGGTTCCAGAAAACAAACCAGTGAGTTCTGTGCACATTATGAACAGCCAATGTAGTTAATATACAGTATGTCCAGCTGTTAATGACACTGTTAATGTCAATGTTTTTTTTGATAAGTGCTACATAAATAAAAGGTCCTATTACAAAGGTAGTCCATAATACATTGTCTTAAAGGAGTGAAGAGCCAGGGTTCTTCGATGGAGTGTTTTTAGCCCGAGACTCTGAGGTGTCCAGTTTTGTTGAGGAGGTCCGGGGAACTGTCAAGAGTGTACGTTTTACATTATTCTGAACAACATTTATTGGGATTATTTTGTTCTAATTAAAGTTAAAGTAGAAAACACGATTGCCTTTGGAGAAGGGAGTCTATGATCAGGTGGGGATACAGCACTAGATTCTTATCCAGGGGGCACAGTACATTCATATTGCATATTGCTTTATCCTTCAAATGTAAGATAGGTCAGGCAATGACAAAATCTTGACAGTTAAAGTTTGTGTGTTTGCGTGAACAGTCCTGCAGTCTAGTGTACTTGAATTAACTATTGTCATGTTCAAATGATTTACTTTGGTAGACCGCAGGAAAAGCCATGTCTGGTGACACCCAATGGAATGCAGCAAGAGAGACTTCAAAGCGGGCCAACAAGTTGGATGAAGAAGGTGTGGAAATTGCTGTGTGTAGACATGGATTTTTTCTCAAAGGTTGGTATGGGTCTGATTAAGTAGTAGTAAAAAAATAAAATAATATATATTTATATTATGATCTAAAGCCTCTTTCATGTGCATTGTGCTTTTTTTAAAGGTCTGAATATGTATAGAGGAGAAACCTTTGCATATCCAATGTTTCTCCAGAGTGCTACATTTTTGGCCATGGATGTGACCTGCCGATATGTGCCATACTTGACAAAAGTGTCAGAGGCCCTGACGCATCTTCAACCCCTTCAGGAAATGAGGCATTGCTTGTCTGTGATGCATGCCAAAGCCCACAATACAAAATGCGAGGTAATGCTTTTAGCTACTTGACCGTACATTTTAGAGTATGATGTGGCAAACTGAGTGTAAAATGCCATAATAAATGACAATAGCCATACCACAGTGGTCTGGACTGACCCATACAACAACCTAGGAGTGTGTTTAAAGTTTTTCTGTAGCCCCTAAGTGCTGCCCTCTAAAGTTGGTAATCTCAGGATATGCTTCAATAACGTGTGTCCACACCGCTTTACACATTATCTTCTTCCTGTAGATTCTGTGGACTGCAAGGAACCAGGAGGGCGCCGGCACCACTCTTGGTGAAGAAGTAGAGCAAGTGAATAGTTTTCTCTCCAGATGTGCCCTTACCACCAAGTATATGGCCAAGTCAGGTTTGTAAGCTTATTTCCCCCTGCCAGCCTGCAAATGTACATGTTTTACAAAATTGTATTGTGATTTTGTTTTGTTCTTCACAGTAAGAACTGACATGCTGACTGTCCATGCTATGGGGTGGAATGAACGGAAAGAGAATGGCCTCCATATAGCCTTGTCTTCTAGATTCAAGAAGGTATATTCACATACTGAAGATGATGAACTTTTTAAAGCAGTTACATATGAACATAACTTTTAATTATTATACCCAAAATGCATCAGGTTGTTATAGTACCCCCTAGTAGAAATTGTAGTGGTACAGGACCTCTGGTAGTTTAAAAGACCTTCTGTATTGCTGTTTTCAGACAGTAGAGAAGACTGTGGATGTAGCTGAGAGCCTGAAGACAATGCAGGAGCAGTTGCATTGCTGTGATGACATGCTATAACAATGGGTTGTTGATGTCAAGCAGTGGGCCAGTAGCAGTAAGAAAAATACTTAATTCATAAACACTCTGTCACTTGGTTGTAATATCTGCATATCTGTAGCTTAAATGTTAAAAGTGTATTTATTTTATCTTTAATCAAGGAAGCGCAGCACCTGGTCCTGTTAATGCTCAAAGTTTGCAGATCACAATCGAAGCACTCTTTGTGAGCATTTGTCAGAAAAAGCACTACCTTTACAGACAGAATGGTATGTATAGTGTAAACATAACTAATGCAGATAAATCTTAGGCTATACTGATATCTTCATTACCATGGCAGCTCTTTTTACGTACTATTGTTTTTACTGTATTTGCAGATCGCAACAAAAGGCGACAGAAAATAACTCAAAAGATAGCCCAGGAAAAGAAACGGTTGCTGGAAGACATCCAGAGATACAACCAACAGACTGATGGTGACCTTGTGGACACAGAGTTAGTTGTGCAGAAACTCTCTAACAAAGCTGCAGAGAGCATGATCTGGCCTTGGCAGGAACAGAACACAGGTCTTGCATCAAGATTTAACTTAAGTATGCATATAAAATGTCATCAAATTAGTTTATTAATGTCAAATGTTTTTATTCCTTGACAGACGGTGTGGACATCCTCACAAAGAAGAAGCTCTTTGACCACATAATGCTTGCCTCATGACTAAAAGAGGAAAAGCAGATCCTTGTGAAGGAGATGCTGCAGCACTGCCAGTACCTCAAAGACTCAGTGGCAAAGGTCCAGACACTGATGGGCACTGTTTTAGTGAGCACATAGACAGGAAGTAAGTGTAAATCAAATGATCTGGCTACATGCACTTTCAAATTTATAGGTCAAACTATTTAAGTGGAAACCAATCCTGCTAGTATAGTCTTCGGTAAATTAATTTCAACATAAATTAACAACATTTCCAGGCTTGCCAAATGGATTAACCGAGGAGGGGTCCAAGGGCCTCATCAGTGCACTAAAAAGAAGACTGCAAGACCTGAGACTCCAACAGCAGACCATAGCAGGCACCTACAGATGCACTCTCAAACCAAGTAACAGGCTTGGTGGAAGAGGAGGACAGGGAAATGGAAGAAGACATGGACTGGCAACGTGGCAACAGCTTGGATGATGATGATAGTGATGAGAAGGAGGATGCAGAGAATTGAATTCAAGTCACTTGGATCTGAATCACTCAGTCACAGCTGTAATCGCCTGAGACCTAACTTGATATACTGTAATGTATACTGTGTGTTCTCTCCCTTTGATCTCTACCTGTAATGGCCCAGGCGAGTGAATTGCAACAAAGGCTGCCTCCAGAGCATGACTGCAGCAGAGCACAGAGCATTATTTGTAAATGAGTGGTAGAACATAACACTTAACTTATAACATGGGTGAGTTGGTGACCAAGCTAACGTTTTCGGGTTTTTGTTTTAGATTCACTGTTAGGTAAGGGAGCGCGCTAGCTCCGCCTTCCCATTGCGGGGAGGGCCAGCGGCTCCCAGGTTTTGGTTTTATTTTCACTAACTCAGTCTTGTTTTTCTGTTCAATAAACTTTCGTATTATTTTTTACATACATTGACTCAATTTATGTTGGCTGGCAGATTGGGCAATTGGGAAATGATGGGGATAAATTATTCATTTATTATTCATTATATATTTATTCATCATATATTTCAATTATCCAGATTGTTTTTGAAAAATTCAGATTTAACTCTGTATAACTCGAGACAACTATCATCTAAATATTTAATATTGATTAGTGACCATTAGTGAAAACCAACGAGATTCCAAACAATCGTAAAACGAAGTAATCGGATGGTTTCTAATTATGCGAAATTACACATGATGACAAACCAAAAAGGCAAAATATAGCTACCAACAAATCTTGCCATACACCATGATTTAAGTAGCCCTAGCCTACACAAAAGGTGTGTTCGACTTCATGCAGGGCCGGCGGCGCGGACCAGCCAATGGCATTCACTCCTTCAAGTCAGCGAGGCCGGCTGTTGGTGCCGCCGGCGCTGCATGAATTCGAATACACCTAAAGTCAAGGCTAATCCCTCGATGCGTCATCTCATTTAAAATACTACTCCATTGCCAACTAGGGCATTTAATGCTAATATTGATTACCTCTTCAACACCTCCATTATATTATAATCTATTCATACATACTTTGTATGTGATATGTGATATATCAATTGTTAAGATGTTCTGTTTTCAAACCCTAAACATGTAAACTTTGAAACATGTAGGCCTAGTTGAACTACAAATATGGCGTTGTTCAACATCTCAATTCAGTGTTTAATGGAATACGTTTGTAGTTCTTTTAGTAATTTGTGTTTTACACCAATATCATCTCCAATTTTATATTAGATTGATCAGAAATGTAAAATGTATATGCATTATAGATCAATACGCATTATATATAATCAGCACTACAAAAGTAAACTTTGGAATGTCTTTTTCTCATACTTTTATTTTATATTAAATTCGAGTTTTGAATGTTTTTGTCACACTGCATGGAATGTCTCAATGGAGCAACATGGAAATGTTCAGCCCGGTAGCAGCATACATTGGAGTACAAGACACATTTTAGATTTTGAAGATGAACATTTCAAGGTGGCGCTGTTGAGCCTCTATCTGGCTTAGAGGTAAAGCCATGTGAAAAAAAGTATTTACTAGTCCAAAATATTCGACAGGGCAAGCCACGAACATGTACCACCAAGGACATCAAACCCCTAACCCTAGCGCTGTCTGTTCAGACCATGTCTTATGCAGAGCAACTAATCATCTTTTAAGTTTGGGGATAAACAAATGCACAAGTGGTTCTGTACCCTGGTTCTGTTTGTGCTAAACCAGGACTATGTGCCACCAAAACATAATTTGATTTTGACCACTGATGTCTCTATTTAGATTATGAATGGTCTTGGAATCTATACTTGTAAAGATACCTCACTGCAATGGCAGATTTGGATTTTAATAAGACTGTCCTACAACAACGTCAAACCCATTTTTGGAAAGGTCTTAGCTTGCGGCTTCATTTATGTAAATTTGACACATTCCTGTAAACCCTTATCTGATATATTGACCTTTGAACCCTTGCCAGGGGTCACCTTAAAGCCCTATATTTAGTAGTAGTATGGTAATTAGGGTTCCTTTCATGGCACATAGTCCTGGCTTGGTACAGTGAATGACTGGGGTTAGATAAACTGTCTTTTAGTTTCATAACCCTAGCCCCTACAGGGGATCAACAGCGCTACCTAGAAAAGGTAATTTTTCCTAAAATTCAATTCAATTTTCTTTCCTATCTGAAGCTAGGATCATCCTGGGATTTTGTATTTAGACCACTATTGACACTTTTCACATCATACTGGAACCATGTTCGAAGATTATGATGTCAAATAATGTTAAGTAAAGTTTACATCTAAAGATATTTAAATGTTGACTTTTCGAGTACTGATACATTTTTTCATAAACATTTATATTTGTCATATTAAGTGATTTAAATGTAACTGAAGACAAAGATCTCAAAAAATTAGTTTTTAAATTGAAAATAAAAAAGAACTACATTTCCCAAAACCCTGCCAATATGTTTTAACGCTAATATGCGCCATATTTGTAGTCCACGTAAGTTCGCTATGGTTATCATTTTAGTTAAGTGTAGCCCACATTATTTAATGACCTATTCAATTACTTTAAAAACTTGTATAAGTCTTACCACGTGTCAACATGCAAAAAAATAGAATATATAATGTATAATTCATATAGCCTATCTTCATGCCATCACCTTTATTAAGGCATGGATTATTCTGAATGTGACGTCATCGCGCCACACTCCCAGTACAGATTATTCATATTCAGCCACAAGGAATCCATCATTTAACATTGTATGTAATGTGGTGTTAATAAGATAACAAATTTACATCCGCTTGTGATGGCCTAACTTTTAATCTAAGTTTTCTCTTCATAGGTAGTCTACTCTTACCTCCACCAAGTAAAGGATCAGACGGTTGCTTGTAGGCTAACATAAGTGAGTCCAACCATGCAAGTCAATGTTTATAAAAGTAATACCAAAGTTTATTGAACAAAAAAACAAGACTGAGTTAGTGAAAATAAACCAAAACCTGGGAGCCGCTGACCTCCCAATGGGAAGGCGGAGCCAGCGCGCTCCCTTACCTAACAGTGAATCTAAAACAAAAACCCGAAAACGTTAGCTTGGTCACCAACTCACCCATGTTATAAGTTAAGTTTTATGGAGGCAACCATAAATCGATGCCTAGAACCCAGGAAGTGACTAAATGACTAAATGTAAATGTAAGTGGATAACAAACAAAACTTGAACTGAGAAAAAGATCGTGGCCGTAACAGTATCACAATAAGCTCATAACATGTTACAGTGTATATCAATAACAAATATAGAATTGGGAACTCTTAAAACAATAACCAGGCAGCTAGGCACAGAAATATTAACAGCAGACTTCCAGGTATCCTCCCATTCTTTTACACTGTGAAAAGAAATACACATCAGAATCAGAATATGGTTTATTCACTATGTATGTGAACAAACACATAATTTATGGTGGCAGGGAGGGGCAAACAATAAACATACGGATCTTAAAGTAAGTAAAAGTACAAAAGTTTAACTATTTCTTAGAACTAAAATCTAAGAATAAAACAATTTAAATATAAAATATGTATAAAAATAAGAGTAAGACTAAGTAAGTACAATTTTGATAACATAGTGGTTACTTTATCAAAAGTTCGTGAAATACAGTGATCAATGTTATCTGTTTTTACAATTTCACCATGAGATTATGTGACTTAAGTTAAAGGTCCCCATGGCATGCTGTTTTTGGATGCTTTTATATAGGCCTTAGTGGTCCCCTAATACTGTATCTGAAGTCTCCTCCCGAAATTCAGCCTTCGTGCAGAATTACAGCCACTACGAGCAGTCCCACAATGAGCTTTCCTCAGGATGTGCCATTCCTGTATCTGTAGTTTTAAATGCTATGAGGAGGAGAGAGGCGGGGCTAACTGCCATGCTTCGGTCGTTTGTAAGCCATGATGTCTCTCGAGGAAAAAACAATATCGTGCTTGCACAGTCGTAGCTAATTTTATCATTGGCGGGCCATATTCTTTGGACGGGCAAAGCAGAGTAAGGGGAGGTAACCTTTCCCCCTTATAACGCATAAGAGGAAAATTCCAGATGGGCCCATCTGAACTTTAATTTTCTCAAAGGCGGAGCAGGATATCCAGGGCTTGGTTTACACATATCGCAATTTCTAGCCACTGGGGGACCATAGGTAGCCTGGCTCTGCCCTCCTACGTACTTCCGCTCAATTTGGATTTTGCTTCTGTACTAGGTCTGGGAGCTCGGCTCTGAAGTCGGTTTCCAGAAACAAATTTGTTGTAGGTCCAATCAGCGAACAGAGGGAGTGGCTAAGAACGATGACGTTAATGTTGTGCACTTGTTTGAGTAGTTCAGTAATGGCGGCGGAGAAAGATGCAAGCGAAACTATTCTGCGGTTGTGGCAACGCTGCCGAATATAGGTTAAAGCCGGAGCAAGAACATTCCTTGCTGAGTTTTGTTGGTGGCCATGATGTTGTGGCCCTCCTCCCCACGGGGTTCGGGAAAAGTTTGATTTTCCAGCTACGGCAGCTTGCTCCATTACAGTAGTGGTGAAGGAGTTGGCTAAGGCGAACGCTTGCGATTGGTTATGGCAAATCAGAGTGGTTCTGGGCGGATCCAATTGTTTTACACTTCAACAGAGGACCCGCCTTCAAGGAAGTTAACGTTTGTCAATGGAGAGATCCCAGACCCTCTGTACAAATGAAATGTACGAGGGTCTGGTTAGGACCAGGCTAGACCATAGGTAGGATAGGGGAACTCATATTAATGTTAAATAACCTCCTAAAGTGAAGTTTTCATATCATGGGACCTTTAACACTGTATAAGTAAGGGTTTGGATAAGCACATTTTGTCGTATTGGCTTAAATAAAATTCAAATCCTAATAGTAATCAAATCAAATGCTGGACAGTAATATGAATCTGGTATCTGTGGCCGTTACGGGACTATAATTAACACAAAGAATAACGAATCCTTATTGGATGCAGTTCTTTAGTAGAGTAGAAGTTCATTTCTCTGATTCAAGTTGGTGATAGTTTCTCCACAGAGGCAATGTATGTTTAATGATAAATGTTCAACTTTTAACAACAGGAACTATAGGCTTTTCACAAGTTGCTTGTGATGAAAAATGCTGTTGGCTACATTTCAGATGGAGGAAAGAACTTGAGATATTTACATTTACATTTATTCATTTAGCAGACGCTTTTATCCAAAGCGACTTCCAAGAGAGAGCTTTACAAAGTGCATAGGTCACTGATAATAACAACAAGATAGCCCCACAGCATTGCGGGTAGTCAAAAACAAGAAGTACATATTGTGAACAACCAAAAAATAGTGCTAAAGGGAAGAAACCATAAAAGCATGTAGTTAAACAAGTTAAAATTACACAACATTCATCTCTAAGTGCAGGTGTACCTGTGGGAAAGCAATAAAAATAGGATTAACTAAAATAGAATACAACAGTTTAAATCAGCTACCACTAACCAACAAGAGCAACAGTCTAAGCAAGAGTCATTGTGATCCTTGAGGAAACTAGCGTTGGGTTCAGCAAACCATTCCTAAGTACCATTGTACTCCCGGAACAAGTGCGTCTTGAGCCTTCTCTTGAAGGTGGAGAGACAGTCCGTGTCTCTGATGGAGGTGGGGAGTTGATTCCACCACTGGGGTGCCAGGCAGGAGAAGAGCTTGTGCTGGGACCGGGCGGTCTTGAGAGGTGGGACCACCAGGCAGTTGTCTGAAGAAGACCGTAATAGGGTGAATCTACACGACCGGGAGACTGCAGCAATGTGGGCCGTGAGGGAGAGCTCGTCATCCATGGTAACCCCAAGGTTCCTGGCAGAGGATGAGGGGGTCACCGTCGCAGATCCCAGGGTGATTGAGAAGTCATGGGAGATGGAGGGTTTGGCCGGGATGATGAGTAGTTCCGTTTTGGCAAGGTTCAGCTGGAGGTGGTGCTCAGTCATCCAGGCGGAGATGTCTGCGAGGCAGGCCTCAATCCTAGCTGAGATCCCCGGATCGGTCGGAGGGAACGACAGGTACAGCTGCGTGTCGTCAGCGTAGCAGTGGTCGGAGAAGCCATGGGAGGTGATGATTGGTCCAAGTGAGGTGGTGTACAGAGTCAAGAGGAGGGGACCAAGGACGGAGCCCTGTGGGACACCAGTGGAGAGCTGGCGAGGGCCTGATAGTTTGCCTCCCCAGGAGACCTGGTAGGATCTTCCCGACAGGTAGGATGAGATCCACTGGAGTGCAGTGCCAGTGATGCCCATCTCAGAAAGTCTGGAGAGCAGGATCTGGTGGTTAACCGTATCAAACGCCGCAGAAAGGTCCAGCAGAATGATGAAGGATGACCTGGAAGCCGCTCTGGCAGACTGGAGGGCAGTGGTGACTGAAAGGAGGGCAGTCTCTGTGGAGTGGCCGGTCTTGAAGCCCGATTGGTTGGGGTCGAGCAGGTTGTTCTGAGAAAGGAAGTTAGACAGTTGGTTAGATACAGCACGTTCAATTGTTTTAGAAAAGAAGGGTAACAATGATACCGGTCTGTAGTTCTGGAGGACGGCAGGGTTAAGGGAGAGTTTTTTGAGTAAAGGGGTAACTCTGGCCTGTTCGAAGGCAGAGGGGAAGGTGCCAGAGGTAAGAGAGGAGTTTAGAACATGGAGCAGAAAAGTTATGATAGAGGGGGAGATGGTTTGAAAGAGAGGGGAGGGGACAGGATCAAGGGGACAAGAGGTGGGGCGATGAGAGAGAATGAGGTCAGAGAGCTCTGCCTCGGACAGGGGAGAGAAGGAGTTTAGACATTTAGTTGGGTCAGTAATGGAGGGTGAGGGGGTAGGAAAGGTGGGTTTAGGGAACCGACTGCTAATGTCGGCGACTTTTTTCTCAAAGAAGGAGGAGAAGTCGTCTGCTGTCAGGGTGGAGGGAGGGGGTGGGGGAGGTGGGTTAAGAAGGGTGGAGAAGGTAGAGAAAAGTTTGTGGGGGTTTGAAGCGGAGTTAATTTTGTTAAGAAAGTAGAGGGTTTTGGCACCAGTTATGTGAGAAGAGAAGGATTTAAGGAGGGAGTGATACTTATCAAGGTCCAGACCGTCTTTGGACTTGCGCCATCTCCTCTCAGCTGCTCGAAGGGTGGACCGTTCTTCACGAATAACATCCGTAAGCCACGGGCAGGGGGGAGAAGATCGTGCAGGCCTGGTAGACAGGGGACAGAGAGAGTCAAGTGATGCAGTTAAAGTGGTTAGCAAGGTGTCGGTGGCAGTGTTAGTGGGGTGGGACGAGAACTCGTCAATGGGAGGGAGGGAGGATGTTACAATAGAGGAGAAGTGGGAGGGGGATAGGGAGCGGAGGTTGCGCCGGAAAGTTACGAGGGGAGGGGAGGTAGGAGGGGTTGGAGGAAGAGAGACAGAGAATTGGATAAAGTAGTGATCAGAGAGGTGCAGTGGGGTTACAGAGGTTAAGTCAGCGATAAAGTTACGTGTCAGGACGAGGTCTAGCTGTTTGCCTGCCTTGTGGGTCGCCGGTGTGCTCAGCAGCGTCAGGTCGAAGGAGGTCAGGAGAGACAAGAAGTTGACAGCCTGCATTCCTTGGAGGTGGATGTTGAAGTCCCCAAGGACTATTAGGGGGGTTCCATCATCCGGGAGGACGCTGAGGAGCATGTCCAGCTCCTCCACAAAGTCGGCTAGCGGTCCTGGTGGGCGATAAAGAACAATTAAGCATGCTTTGATAGGATTAGTTAGCATCACATAATGGTGTTCAAATGATTTGGCAGTAACAGAGAGTGGTGTGGATGTGTATTTAATATGTGGGGAAAGAAGCAAACCTGTCCCACCACCCCGCCCGGTTGAGCAGGGTGAGTGAGTGAAGGAGTGGTTGACGGAGAGAGCAGCTGGAGTTGCAGTGTTCTCTGGGCGGATCCATGTCTCAGTCAGCGTAAGGGCATGAAGAGAAGCATGGGATGCAAACGCCGGGATGAAGTCTGCCTTGTTCACAGCAGACTGGCAGTTTCAAAGCCCTAAGGAAAGAGAGAGGGCAGGTGGAGAAGAACTGGATAGGTAGTGAAGGTTAGAAGTTGACCGAATATACTTTGTGACATATCTACGTCTATGGGTAGTGTAGTGAACAGGAATGCTAAGGAAACACATGCTAGCTATGAATAAATTCTAGGTAGAATATAATCTAAATATGAATATAAATAGATTGATACTTATTAGAAGAGGTGATCCGCCTCGTCGGCCTTCCTCGGTGGACTCAGCAGGTAGACTCCTTTGTCTTTGATCGACTGAGTCTTCGTGCGATGAGGCTGGCAGACGAGGCTGCCTCTGTAATGCTAACCGCTTTAAATATGCTAATGCCCAGATACAACGCCCCCAATTACTGCCAAACAAAAGAATACCCTGAGTACCCTGAAACCGAAAATGACTCACTGGCTAGCTACTCCTTGACCAGTTTCAACTGGTTATCTAACTGCTGACCCTTCTGCTCTGCCCAAGAGACTAACTTTTAGCTAAACTCAATAATATACTAGTCTTGATCACTCGCAGTCAATGCAGCGCTCTCGAAGTTCTCTTCAGTATGACGCTATACGCTCTCAGCTGATTCCAGGCGACTTCGGCTTTTAAACCAAATTCTACAACGCCCCCAATTACTGCCAAACAAAAGAATACCCTGAGTACCCTGAAACCGAAAATGACTCACTGGCTAGCTACTCCTTGACCAGTTTCAACTGGTTATCTAACTGCTGACCCTTCTGCTCTGCCCAAGAGACTAACTTTTAGCTAAACTCAATAATATACTAGTCTTGATCACTCGCAGTCAATGCAGCGCTCTCAAAGTTCTTTTCAGTATGACGCTATACGCTCTCAGCTGATTCCAGGCAACTTCGGCTTTTAAACCAAATTCTACAACGCCCCCAATTACTGCCAAACAAAAGAATACCCTGATTCGTATACTTAGAGTTCGATGGGCCTAAATGTTAACCTGACAAGTCAGATAGTTTGTTGCACAGAACCACCTGGGGAAGTCATCCTTGGAAACTGTTAAGAAAAGGGCAGGCGCTTTTACCCCTAAAATTGCAAGGGATTGTATCTGTCTATTAGGGCCGGGCGGTATGACGGTATATACCGTGTGACGGCAGAAACCGGGAGAGTTTTGGCTATACCGTTTCAACCGCGGTATACTTTTTGACTACTTTTAAATGTTTTGGGTTGGGCAAAAAGGGCTTGCATCTAAAGTCTTTACAAATTTGTGATATTTTTGTATTTCACGTCAATTAAATGTCTGGTTGTTGTATTGTATAGAAGCCATTGCATAAATCGTATTCCTTCAATATTTAGAATTGTAGTTTAACTTTTATTTGATTTGCTATTTTCGTTTGACCTTGATGCAGATTTGCGTTGGTCTGACGGAATTTTTGATGTGGAGTACACATTCATGCCGATGCTAATTAATTATATATTTGATGACCCATTCTGCAGGTAACCAATTTGATTTGTTGCTCAAGTTGTATGTCTCGTGCTGTAAAATTATTGTTGTAAAATCACACTGGTGGCGTTGCTAGCATTCTTGATTTAGGATGACTAGTGAAGGCTAGCTACTGACTTATTGAGAGTGAGGACATGCCGGGAAATATCAAACTGAGGCTTTAACGTATCGACCGAGCTTTAACAAGGTTGATACGCCGACACCGAAGTTAGATATGGATAGTAAAACTCTGAGCTGTGAGTACGTCACCATGCGGATGGCATGACTGTGCATCCGCCAATCGGAACGCTCTTACTGTCGTTGGCTTTAAATAATAGCCAGTAACGTCTTGTAGTACATGCAATACCGTTTTTTCCACCACACTAGTGGCACTGGTAAAATTTCTTAACTGAATTTACAGAACAATTACTATACCGTGATATATACCGTAACCGTGATATAAAATTACTCATACCGTGATAGAAGATTTTGGCCATATGGCCCACCCCTATCTATCACTCTCTATCTAAGGCCTGTAGCTGCCAGGAGTTCCTTTGTAGGATGATAATTCGTTTGGCCACAAGTGCATTACTTCAGACGGCCTAAGGTCAGATGGCTGAGCGGTTAGGGAATCAGGCTATTAATCAGAAGGTTGCCGGTTTGACTCCTGGCTGTGCAAAATTATGTTGTGTCCTTGGGCAAGACACATCACCCTACTTGCCTCGGGGGGAATGTCCCTGTACTTGCTGTAAATTGCTCTGGATAAGAGTGTCTGCTAAATGACTAAATGTAATGTAAATGTAACTTGAAGCCTGGCAAGATGGATTCATGGACAAGCTAACTCAAAAAAGCTTTAATAA
Source organism: Hypomesus transpacificus (assembly GCF_021917145.1). NCBI lineage: Eukaryota > Metazoa > Chordata > Actinopteri > Osmeriformes > Osmeridae > Hypomesus > Hypomesus transpacificus. The sequence goes on from NC_061074.1 coordinate 3,795,003, forward strand.
TAATTAAACCCCCACTAAAAATAATTTAAATGAAACACAATTGCATGCATCTGAGCTTACCTACTTTGAACGTCCCTCTTTTTAAACAGGAAATTGCAGCCTGAAAATATATGAACAGAGGAATAACAAATAAGATGATTTGCCTGATTTTTTTGGGGCCATTACAAGAAAAGATTATTCATAATGCATAAGCATATGACCTTTACATAAGACAACCTTTACCTTAAATTATTTTTCTTTTGTCCGGGGAATGATTTTTGGGAAGACCTTGAGGAGAAGAGATGTGGGAAGAAGTAGAAAGTGGGTAACATAGAGAGAGGGTTGGTGAAGGAGGTAAAGAGAGCGAGGGACTGGGGAAAGGAGGTGCGGAGAAAGAATGGGAGGGAAGAGCAGGAGAACAGAAAGAGTGGGAGGGAAGAGGAGGGGAAGAGAGAGAGGGAGTCATAGGATGTGAAGAGAGAGAGGGAGTAGGAAGAGTAGATGAAGAGAGAGAGGGAGTAGGAAGAGTAGATGAAGAGAGAGAGGGAGTAGGAAGAGTAGATGAAGAGAGAGAGGGAGTAGGAAGAGTAGATGAAGAGAGAGAGGGAGTAGGAAGAGTAGATGAAGAGAGAGAGGGAAAAGGAAGAGTAGATGTAGAGAGAGAGGGAGTAGGAAGAGTAGATAAAGAGAGAGAGGAAGTCATAGGAGGTGGGTGGGGGACCGGGACAAGGTCAAGGGTGAAGGTTTGATCCTGAGTGGAGGCAGGGGATGTTGCTTCTGGTGTTTCTTCTCTTGTTTCTTCACCAGCTGTGGCAACGAGGCTATTGTGGTCTGAGAGATAAAGACAAATAAGTAAATGTAGAGGGAAGCAATATGTTCTCTGCTCCCAGCTTGAATCTAACTATAACAGCCCCACAAATTAGGTTAATTAAACAGAAACAGGGTCTAATCGGGGAATATTTACTCATCAACAATATTCTATTAGTATATTTTATGTTACATAACGTGTTTAGAAACTAAATGTAAATGCAAAGTTATAAAAAGCATGTCCCAATGCAAAATATGTGTTCTTACATTTAAGATAGTATTCATAAAGGGTGGTCATTTTTTTAATGATCTCCCTCACAGGCCCCTCTGGTATGAAGCCTATGCCTGCAATGACCTCTGCTGTAAACCCCCCCCCTCTCTTCTCTTTCCCCATGAAGAGCAGGGGCTTTAAGTCCAGTTCATGCAGCTTATTGACCTAAAAAACAGACATTAACAAGTTATCAGGCTTTGTCCTCTGTATCAGCTCTCTTGCCATCTGATCAACTACTTTTGAAATGGTATCATACTTCTTCCTACTTTTCAAAGTATCTACTATACTTCTTTTCAAATTGACAAAGCTAGGGGTCCTTACAGGAAGACTATAAGATGTGATGCTGCTATTGATTAAATGATATGGCCTGATACCAATGAAACTGGCATTGATATCAAGTTCCGACCATTATAGTATGGATCTGAATGGAACCCTAACCTAACCTAAGACCTCCACATTCTCACTCACAGATATGCGGGCTGAATCTATCACTCTGCCTGCGTTGCGGTGCTTCTTCACATTCTCCCCCCAGTCACCAACATGCAAACTCTCCTCCTTGGACTTAATCCTCTTTTTTTGTGAGAGGCTTGCAAAACATGAAAGGCATGTTTTGCGGTTGACAGTATTCATGACCTGGCAGTGAGGGCAAGGACTGCTTTTGGGTTTGGTCATTTTCTGCAAACATAAACACATTGACATGTTATAAGCATTACAAGTATGAATATGAGTAACACACATTAAATAATTATTATTCTTACATTTCATTCCTATGGCTTATGGGTATTGTAGTAAAGCATGAACTTCGGCATGAACATGGAAAGAAGTAATGAATATATTTGTCTCACAAACACCAAGGCAGGTAGCAAGCAGAGCGCGTCGGCAGGCAGATGGAGAGTTGGGGTGAGTGGGATGTTTCTTTGGGACACAAGAAAGTGCAATATTAGAACACTTTGAATACAAATAGTAGATAATAGACTCGGAAGTACAAGGAGGCCAGGAACGTAGGTACCAGGTTGTAAAAACAACGATCTGGCGGTGAGTGGAGGGCAAACCAGGGTATGTCACCGCAAGTTATTGGGAAACTGGACCGCAGGTGTGGATTTTGTGCAGGTAGGGTGGACTGGATCACTGGAGCCTGGAGATTCACACAAACACAGACAAACAGAAAGACACAAACAGAAAGACAGGCAGAGCCTGTGGAGGGCGTAACACAGGTAGACAGAGGTAGGTGGACACAGGTATACACAGGTACGTCCTGACAAATTATTAAAATAGGCAGTAAGGCAAGGATATGGTGAGGTAATAATATGGTGAGGTAATAAGGATATCGATATCGTTTCCAGAAAATGTGTGACTTCAGCTGCAAGTAAGAAAAGATAAAAAATACAATACAATAAATGTCATACCTAGCAAGCTATGAGATGTAAAAAGGACCACGCCAGCAAAGATAAACATTGGTCTGAGTCCAAAGTGCACCGGTTCATGACCTTGCATGACATAACGTTAGACTAGCTAACTAGCTAGCACAGTGTATTAGCCTATTTATGCAGTTTACAAAGTCAATTAATTTATATTGGTGATGCAAAGCACCGGGCAATGTACGTCAAACATAATAACATTAAACCAACCTAAAAACAATTTAAAAAAAATGTATAGTAGGATAGTATCTTAAATATATGTTTACCTCATCGATAATAGCTTACCTTTTCAGTACGAGAGAGCGGAGGTTTGGGTGACAAGAAGTAGTTCCAGACAGATATTGAGCGTCAAACTTTTAGGCGACTTGTGTGTAATAATAAAATTACTATAATGTTGGATAATTTATAGGTTTTGCTGTCAGTGCATTTGACATGATTGCTTCCATGCGCTTAAAATTATGATTAAAATAAAATGATATTCCTCCCCCGATGGATTTTTTTTTTAAAAAATTTATGCATATAGGCCTACCTTTTTAGATCGGTTTATTTGGTATCAGTCCATTTTATAAATAACTTTTATGTCCTTAAATAAGGTTTATGTCATTTATAACGTTTATGTCTTGGATATAACAAAAAAAATCATGTTGAAAGCACATCGGCCGGATTTTTACGAAATCACCCGACTTATTATGGTGACGTTTCTTAAAAATCCGAAAGCCGCTCATCAAAATCTATGGGAGACCTAATGCGTCAAAATACGACGCCATAGTTCACAATTTTCAACGGGAAAAGCCGAACATATTAACGTGGAAGTCAATGGGCGTCCCTAGGCGTCAAAAAACGACGAAAAAGGCGTCCCCCGGCGTCGGTATAGTGACGCCAAAGGGCTCTGCCCAAGCGTCAATATTTGACGAGTTGGGATGAGACTGGGTTGGTATTTTGCTACATATCTGCCTCTGATAGTCATTCATTTGATTAGCCTGCGTCCCGTGGACTTTATAATAAGTGGCAGTCAGGGTCTGTCACACAATGAAAATGTATTTGTGAATTTGCTAATGCTTCAGTGAAATAGTAGACCATTGTTTCCAAAAGTAGATGTACTTCCTTAATAATATTAGCTTACATTGTACATTAAACATCACAATTGTGTGTCATATCACAAAGTAAATTAAAGTTATCACCCAGGCCTCTTTACATTACATTTACATTACATTACATTTATTCATTTAGCAGACGCTTTTATCCAAAGCGACTTCCAAGAGAGAGCTTTACAAAGTGCATAGGTCACTGATAATAACAACAAGATAGCCCCACAGCATTGCGGGTAGTCAAAAACAAGAAGTACATATTGTGAACAACCAAAAAAATAGTGCTAAAGGGAAGAAACCATAAGAGCATGTAGTTAAACAAGTTAAATTACACAAAATTAATCTCTAAGTGCAGGTGTACCTGTAGGAAAGCAATAAAAATAGGATTAACTAAAATAGAATACAACAGTTTAAACCAGCTACCACTAACCAACAAGAGCAACAGTCTAAGCAAGAGTCATTGTGATCCTTGAGGAAACTAGCGTTGGGTTCAGCAAACCATTCCTAAGTACCATTGTACTCCCGGAACAAGTGCGTCTTGAGCCTTCTCTTGAAGGTGGAGAGACAGTCCGTGTCTCTGATGGAGGTGGGGAGTTGATTCCACCACTGGGGTGCCAGGCAGGAGAAGAGCTTGTGCTGGGCTTGTGCTGGGACCGGGCGGTCTTGAGAGGTGGGACTTTGCTTGTGGCATTTCTGCAGCTGCCTTGCAGTAAAGCAATTAGCTTGGCCATTTCCTAGAAGTTAATGAGCTGCTAAACTAATGTTCTGCTAGAGATAGTCACGCGAGTTTTCATGACATCAGTGACGTTCGTGGCGTCAGTGACTGTGGCTAGCAAGTTAGCCACCATTAGCTTCACTTTTCACCACAAAAACTTAATCTTGTACTTAAACCGTGCAACGGAACGTAAATCCCAATACAAGCAACTCAATCGCTACCGCTATCGCTAGACGAAACCTTTGACACCTAGGTTATCTATGTCGTCCAAATATTGACTGAGTTTTAGGGGGGCGAAAAGAAACAATAAGATGAACTAGAGAGCATACCATTTCTGGGGAAATTGTGAGGGTGTGCTTGTGGCTGCCCAATATGCCCATAGTCTCCTGGTGTTTACTGTTATCAACCATTCAGTGTGTTATCTGGTTCCTAGGATTATAATTCCTGGATAGCAACCATTAGTTGACCTGTACTTTTGTAAACTTGTAATAAACCATATAACCAACACTTCTTCCAGTTGAAAGGCAATATATATACAAATTACTCATCCAAACCGACAGAAAGATAGCCTTGAGTAACCAAAAGGATATGGGAATGTTAGTTAAACATGTTTTACATAATTACATGCCTTTGTATGAAATTTCTCAAAATAAAATTCCATCAAAATGTATGTCCAGTTTTCCAGGTTAGGATTTCCAGCAACTATTTTATCTAAAGTGGATATTTGATTTTCAAAATTATTTTAAGCATCAAATAGATTTGGGGTTGAGTGTCTCCTGCTAAAGGTATCAGATTTAAAAAATCACACTTGAAATCCCTTGTGGACAAGTTCAGGTTTATTTTGTATCAACTACAGGTTAATTTACATGATTTTATTATAAATACTGTCCTAAATTGTCATTATTGATGCCCTTGTAGCACCTGTGTCTCATATTCAATGTGAATGGAATCTCAAGAACATTGAGAACTGGTGCACTTTAATTTATCTGGATGATTGAGACTTGTACACACTTTTCCAGAATGACCAATGGTGAGAATTAGAAATGGAGAATAGAATGGAGTTGGTCACCGGTCAATGCTCTGCAGCTGCTCGCTGTTCCTAGTGTAAAAGATGGATACAAAATGTATACACATTTATAACATTTACGCAAATTGTAACTAAATGAACATTTGCTATAAATCAGGAGGTGGTGCCTGATCACTGCTCCACAGCTGCCCACCGCACCTACTGAATAGAACGGGGGACAAAACGGCAGACGTTAAAACATTAAACTTAACACAAACATCAATGCATAGCTAAATATGTATTTATTGAAGGGGGGAGGGTAGAACAACATGAACTATAACAAAGTTAATATCATCATATTGTAAAAATGTTTTTTATTTTTTTGGGTGTGGGGGGATAGGGGGAGGGTAGAACAACATGAACTATATCAAACAGACTGTAAAAAAATAGTTTTTTGTTTTTTGGGGTGTGGCGAGGGAGGGTAGAACAACATGAACTATAACAAAGTTAACATCAACAGACTGTAAACAATTATTTTTTTGTTTTTAGTTTTTTGGGGGGAGAGGGTAGAACAACATGAAATATAGTTGCAAGCAGCGATGCGGGTTCCTCCGCAAGATTGGAAAATATTATAAAACACATACATTGTCCACATTGTCCACACACCACGTGGTGTCCATTGTTGTAGTAAGAGTCACTTGGCTATTGAAAAACCTCACTGAGACATTTTTGAACTCATACCACTCGTTGATTTTCAGTGACTCGTCACCCCAAACGGTTAATACAATTGAGCCAGTTTTGTCTGAGATGGCATATGATGTCCTGTTCATTGGTTTCTTTGATCTTGTAATGCTGCTGCCTTTTTCTCTCTCCTCCATTATTTTCACCACCACATTTACCTTAAAAGGCAAACAATAAAACAAGATTAATACTTTGCATGACAAGTGTCTTAATTCTTAATGCTTAGCATTGGCTAATGAGCAGCATTATTTGAAAACCACAACAGGGCCAAAACAAAAACCTTTCAATTTCATACATTGTTTTACTGTTAAAATTATCCAAATAGCAAGCATTTCAATTTACTCACTCTTTGATGCTCTCTAGGGTCAGCCAAGATGTCGGCCAATTTCCTAGATTGCACGTCTGCATATGCATTTCTGTCAAATATGAATGACAGGTTCCTTAAGCAAGTCAGCTTTGATGTTTCATTAATGAGGATGTCATGGCCTCCATGTTTTTGGTGCGAGGGAGTGAGCATGACATCTTCAGCTTTTATTGGGCTTCTGAAAGAAAAAAAATAAAGGGTGTAGGAAACAATTGACACAAAGCATAGTCAAATCCATGAGCCCATTCAATGTCTTAAAAGTAACAAACTAGCAGATCAATTTATGCAGAGGTGATACTTTTCAGAACACTTACTCATCTTTTTCTACGCATTTGAACCAGTTCTGTCGTTGTGGTGTGAATATCACCATCTTGGTGTTTTTATCTGCCTCTTGCAGTACTGCAGTAAATTACTTTTTCCTGTAAATTAGCACATTCTTGTTAAACAATAGGACATTTCAAATCACACATTTTATTACCACTACATTATTTTCTTACTTGTATAATGTAGTACAACAACTGGAAATTGCATCGGGCAAGTCTTGGGGCGAATTAAACAGGCTATGTTTCTCTTGCTTGTCTTAGATGAATTAAACATTGGTTTGTCTTGCTTGTCTCCTGTGCACTAACACTGTGGCACTATATCATGCTGCCAAGACACGGAATGTCTTCGTATGATTGGCTGACAGTAATTCAAATCAATTATATGAATTTGTTTTCATTGAGTCCAGGTGGCCACAGACTAATTTGGCATGTAACTTCTGGCTGAATGTTTTTTTTTATGTTTTAACTATTGTCACATGTTCCTGTGGCTGTTTATACATGGTAAAGGTGTTTTGTGAAGAGATTGATTCATTAGATTCCTGTTTGGAGACTTTCATTTTTTTTATTAATTTAGAGGGCTTTTCAGCTCCTGAATAGCGTTTTCAATGCATTTACAATGTTTGGCATGTAACTTCTGTCTGAATGGTTTTCTTGATGTTTTAACTGTTATAACATGTTAATGTAGCTGTTTATACATGGTAAAGGTGTTTTGTGAAGGTATTGAGCCATTAGATTCCTGTTTGGAGACTTTCATTTTGTTATTGCTTCAAAGTGCTTTTTAGCTCCTGAATAGCCTTTTCAATGCATTTACAATGTTTGGCATTTAACTTCTGTCTGAATGGTTTTCTTGATGTTTTAACTGTTATAACATGTTCCTGTGGCTGTTTATACATGGTAAAGGTGTTTTGTAAAGGTATTGAGCCATTAGATCCCTGTTTGGAGACTTTCATTTTTTTATTAATTTAGAGGGCTTTTCAGCTCCTGAATAGCGTTTTCAATGCATTTACAATGTTTGGCATGTAACTTCTGGCTGAATGGTTTTCTTGATGTTTTAACTATTGTCACATGTTCCTGTGGCTGTTTATACATGGTAAAGGTGTTTTGTGAAGGTATTGAATCATAAGATTCCTGTTTGGAGACTTTCATTTTTTTATTAATTTAGAGGGCTTTTCAGCTCCTGAATAGCGTTTTCAATGCATTTACAATGTTTGGCATGTAACTTCTGGCTGAATGGTTTTCTTGATGTTTTAACTGTTATAACATGTTCATGTGGCTGTTTATACATATTAAAGGTGTTTTGTGAAAGTATTAAGCCATTAGATTCCTGTTTGGAGACTTTCATTTTGTTATTGCTTTAAAGTGCTTTTTAGCTCCTGAATAGCGTTTTCAATGCATTTACAATGTTTGGCATGTAACTTCTGTCTGAATGGTTTTCTTTATGTTTTAACTGTTATAACATGTTCCTGTGGCTGTTTATACATGTTAAAGGTGTTTTGTAAAGGTATTGAGCCATTAGATTCCTGTTTGGAGACTTTCATTTTTTTATTGCTTTAGAGGGCTTTTCAGCACCTGAATAGCGTTTTCAATGCATTTACAATGTTTGGCATGTAACTTCTGTCTGAATGGTTTTCTTGATGTTTTAACTGTTATAACATGTTCCTATGGCTGTTTATACATGGTAAAGGTGTCAACTTTGGCTGAATCTAACAACGCTTACCACAGGAGAAACAGCTTACTTTGTAATACAGTTACTAAACATGACACTATTCAACACTGAGAATAGCTCATTGGGCTGGGATGGTGACCTGTAAAGTATAAGGTAGTAGGTTGGAATCAAGCCATTATCTTTTGGCCTGTCATCATTTTGATTATCTGTTTAGTTCAATAGGATGACATCATTTTGAAACACCATGCACAATTTCATGCAATTTCACCTTGAAATGTCAACCGTTTCTTAACCTTTGTCCCAAAGCTGACCAAAGCTAATACTCTGCCCTTTCTATTCATACAATCTCAACAGTTGGTGTGTAGCAGAGAAGATAGAGAGACTGACTTGTGACCTTAGGCTCATGAGTTCAAATCCCCATTCAGCCTGTTGTTGGCCAAACATGAAGTAGTTTTGCTCTTTTGTTGTCCAACTCTCGATCTTCTAAAGTGTACATGTTTATAATATTTTGCGGAGGAACCTGCATCGCTGCTTGCAGCTATATTTATTATTATTTATTTTTTTTTCTTCTCCTTGCGCCACAATATCTCAAAAAGTCCGTTGTCCAAAATTTTCTAATTTGGCACATTGAAACTACATCCAAGTGGGTACCCCCACACCAAATATGGGCCACATCGGACAATAGGGGGCGCCACAGGCCACGCCCAAAAGTCAGATTTTCAAAGTGATGGCATTTCCACCTTATTGCTCCAATTCTTCTGAAACTTGGTGTGCATGCCTCATTTTTCATGAGGAACAAAAAAGCCTCAAGGACCCATAAGGTCCGCCATGATGGATTTTCCTGTACGGTGATAATTTGGGAAAACATTCAAAATTCCTCTTCTCTTGAACCAAAGGTCTAATTGACTTGATATTTGGTACATATATGTATCATTGAGTTGTTTAAAAATGTTACTTAAGGCAATTGAATCAAGTACAAAATGGCTAAAATGGGTGTATTTATGTAAATGTACACATTGCCTCAATATGTTTGTGTCACTAAATCAAATGTATTTTTGAAGATTTTTTTGCCTGGGAATGGCTCAATTGGCTGAGATGTTGTGCTGGTAAGCAAAGGGATGTAAAACATAGCACTGCGTGTTTATTTGAGCCCATCACAACACTCCAATCATCTGTTTAGCGAGACTGTGTAAACCACTGCAAAACAAGCCAGGTTCACCACAATAGCTAGCTACTTGTAGTCTATGCATGGTAGAGATAACGCTAATGGTTATCTCTAATGAAGTAAATTGATTGTTCAGGTGGATTCCTTGTCTGTTGCACAAATTCATTTCAGTAACCTAAGCCAGGACACATCCCCACTGATGCTAGGCATGGTTTGAAATTCCCTTCCATGACAAGTTATGGCACTCCAAACAATCTTTTAAAAAAACTATAAGTAAGGTATTCTTTACAGCAGCAACCAGTCATCCCGTTGTCCCATTTTCATAGGAAATGTACAAGCAGTTTCAACTTTGGCTGAATCTAACAACGCTTACCACAGGAGAAACAGCTTACTTTGTAATACAGTTACTGAACATGACACATTGCCTCAATATGTTTGTGTCACTTAATCAAATGAATTTTTGAAGGATGGTTCAAACCTAATAGGCTTTAAGGTGACATGCCTTTGAAGTACCATGCAAAGTTTCACCTTGATATGTCAAAATATGACTGAATTACAGCTGTTTGAAATTGGACCAAATCTGACAATGCTCGCCATTGGAGAAACAGCTTTTTTGATTATCTTTATTGAACTTTGTGTATTCCATGCCTGGGAATGGCTCAATTGGCTGAGATGTTGTAATGGTAAGCAAAGGGTTGTAGGTTCAAAACCAATCAGAGTTATAGTTTTTTTTTTTTATTCTGACAAAACGGTTTCTAGTCTTCAGATAAATCCTCCGGTTGTAAAACATAGCAATGCGTGTTTATTTGAGCCCATCACAGCACTCCAATCATCTGTTTAGCGAGACTGTGTAAACCACTGCAAAACAAGTCAGGTTCACCACAGTAGCTAGCTACTGGAGGTCAGATGGCTGAGCCGTTAGGGAGTCGGGCTATTAATCAGAAGGTTGTTGGTTCGATTTCCTGCCCGTGCCAAATGACGTTGTGTCCTTGGGCAAGGCACTTCATCCTACTTGCCTCGGGGAGAATATCCCTGTACTCACTGTAAGTCGCTCTGGATAAGAGCGTCTGCTGAAATGACTAAATGTACTTGTAGTCTACTCATGGTAGAGATAACGCTAATGGTTATCTCTAATGAAGTAAATTGATTGTTCTGGTGGATTCCTTGTCTGTTGCACAAATTCATTTCAGTAACCTAAGCCAGGACACATCCCCACTGATGCTAGGCATGGTTTGAAATTCCCTTCCATGACAAGTTATGGCACTTCAAACAACCTTTTAAAAAACTATAAGTAAGTTATTCTTTACAGCAGCAACCCAGTGATCCCGTTGTCCCATTTTCATAGGAAATGTACAAGCAGTTTCAACTTTGGCTGAATCTAACAACGCTTACCACAGGAGAAACAGCTTACTTTTTAATACAGTTACTGAACATGACACTATTCAACACTGAGAATAGCTCATTGGGCTGGGATGGTGACCTGTAAAGTATAAGGTGGTAGGTTGGAATCCAGCCATTATCTTTTGGCCTGTCATCATTTTGATTATCTGTTTAGTTCAATAGGATGACATCAGTCTGAAATACCATGCACAATTTCATGCAATTTCACCTTGAAATGTCAACCGTTTCTTAACCTTTGTCCCAAAGCTGACCAAAGCTAATACTCTGCCCTTTCTATTCATATGATCTCAACAGTTGGTGTGTAGCAGAGAGGATAGAGAGACTGACTTGTAACCTTATGCTCATGAGTTCAAATCCCCATTCAGCCTGTTGTTGGCCAAACATGAAGTAGTTTTGCTCTTTTGTTATCCAACTCTCGATCTTCTAAAGTGTACATGTTTATAATATTTTGCGGAGGAACCTCTATCGCTGCTTGCAGCTATATTTGGTGGCCAAGCCGCGAAGCGGCGAAGCCACCTTAAGTGTTTCTACGTATTCTTATTCTTATTAGGATTCCTCCGTCAGGAGGAAACCTATTGTTATTAGGATTCCTCCGTCAGGAGGAAACCTATTGTTATTGTTAGTTTTATTATTAGGATTCCTCCGTCAGGAGGAAACCTATTGTTATTGTTAGTTTTATTATTATTATTATTCTTGTTCCATGGAAGTCAATGGCAGCCCCTAGAACCCTTCGACAACTTTTTGTGAAATTTGGCACACTCATTAAAGACAGTTGATTCTATACCTACACCAAGTTTCATGTCTCCCATTAGACCACTCCAGCGCCACCAACGGGTCAAAGTTGGACTTGTGTTTACACACGCAACTTTTGAACCGTATGACCCATTTTCAAAAATGAGGTACCATTGGATTCCCTGGATCAAGCCGAGTTCAACGCACCCCATGGCGTCAATTTCCGGTTATATAGATTTTCCGCTATTTCCGGTTTTATCAAAAACCTTTGAAAGCCTACTCCTCCTACAATTTTTGTCATATCTTCTTCAAAGTTACCAGAGATGATCTTCAGACCAAGCCTCACAAAAGTTATCGAAAAGAATTTTGATCCTCGCAACCGTTTGTCCGGTACAGCCAATCAAATTCATCAGAAAAGCCGCCAAACAGGATGTGAAGTCATGTCTCAGCAAATCTTTGAGATATCAACACGAAACTTGGTATATCGATGGAAGACACTACAACATGTTACCGTGTGCAAAGGCAACTTCATATCTCCAAAAATGATTGATATAAAGCAAATTGAACTTATCGCTAACGCTAAAATAATGCTTTACACATCAGCCAGTCAAAAACTGATACTCTGATTCAATCACAAGTTCATATGAAGACTCTTGAGAATGTTTATAACACAAATCTGTGAAAAAGTTGACTGTAAGATCAAAGGTTGATTTTTGGTGAATATTTGAAACATGCTTGCTTGGCTAATTTCAAGCCAAATTTCCAATGAATGTCTCCCCTCCTCCTGCCCGCGCGTGCTCCACATCCTCACACACTCAGCCTTAACTTACACACGCGCGGGCTTGGCAAGACGCACACGCAACATTTCAGGAGAGTGTGGGCTGACCAAGCCCCCACTCATTCCTTGGTTTCTAGCAAAGGCCTTGTGGATCTTGTAATCTTGGATCTCTTAACAAAAGCTGATCTTTTTAGTATTGCATTTCCGATTTTGTATCCAATGGTAAAAAGTTATACAAATCCTGAAACATTGATATATATATATATGTATTTATATATATATAAATCTTTATTTCAGACGCCAAGTTCCACATAAAATAACAGACATAGAGCTCTAAAAAAGAGAGTAAAACGAAAACATAAAACATAGATAATACAGTGCATAAAAAGTATGAAGACTTTTGTGCCAATGTAGTCTTAAGTTCCAAGTAATCGATAGCAGCTCTTTAGAGGGTTGACCAGAGCCTCTACTATTCAGTTCTCAGACTTGTCCAGTCGACACATGAAACCATACATCAGTTGTCTCAGGAGTGCCTTACAGGTTGGTACGTGCTTAGACAGAAACAACTGACCAGCACTATGCCACCTAGGCACATTAAGTAGCAATCTAAAAGCATCATTGAAACCATACATCAGTTGTCTCAGGATTGCCTTACAGGTTGGTACGTGCTTAGAAACAAACAACTGACTAGCACTATGCCACCTTGGCACATTAAGTAGCAATCTAAAAGCATCATTGTAGGCTACTTTCAGTATCTGTATACTCCTTTACCTGTACATAGACCACAAATGAGCAGTGTACAATGGTGTTATGTAGGTTCTAAACAGGGAACATTTAACTGAATCTGAGCACATAGAAAACGTCCTTAATAACATACTGGCCTGAGAATATATTTTACAGCGCTGTTGATACATATCGTTGTCATCTGTCCAATCATCAGAAATGACATGGCAGATATTTTATTTCCTCACAAACACCAAGGGGACTGCCAGATAAATAAAAGGTAGGGAAGGTTAATTTCCTGTCCTGATTACTTCTGACTATCATTATGTGGCTTTTCTTTGCATTATATTTTATATCATGATCTAAGCCATACTGAGAGCACACCCATAGCATCTGTTGCAACAGGCTGAGTGGAACCAGATCATCTGCGTACATCAGATGATTGACAATAGATTCACCAACAAGACAGCCTGTATTTGTCTTATTCAGCTGGCTTGATAAGTCGTCCATATCCATATTAAACAAAAAGGGAAATCAAATTCCTCCTTGTCGAACTTCGTTACCAACATGGAAAGGAGCTGATACAACATTGTCCCATTTAACATGAAAAGTTTGATTGGCATACGAGAACACCAAAATCCTCACAAGAGGTTTAGGGACACCTCTCGCTATTAGCTTCATAAACAGTTTTTCATGACAAATTCGATCAAAAGCTTTGTAAGCATCAATAAAGCATAAAAATACAGATAAATTAAGACTTGTGTACCTGAGACAATCTCCTTCAGAGCATAGATACAGAGATCAGTACCATGTTTTCTTTTAAAACCAAACTGATTTTCTGCAGTCAGAATATACATTTCCAATTTCAATCAAATAATTCTCTCAAACACTTTAGACAAGATACTGGCCAATGCAATGGGTTGATAGTTGTCTATGCTGTTCAGTTTACCAGCCTTATCTTTAACAACAGGCACTAACAGTACTGACATAATAGAGTTCGGTAGAACACCATGAACCATAATTCCAGTGAGACACATGGCTAGAAATGGACTGAGTCTATAACTGGCATTTTTTAGATGCTCTGCAGAAATGCAATCCATACCACAAGCTTTGTTGTTGTCTAGCATGTGGATGGCATCATAAATATCTACTGATCTAACTATCAAGTCTGCAGAGATACCTTTATATTCATTATCAATTTTCACTGTGTTACTTTTAACACAATTAAATAGTTTACTGTAGTGCTCATTCCATAGATCAGCAATCTTCTCTGGACAACTAACCCCTTTGATATCAGAAGGGAGGGGAGTTCTGTTATTATTTATGATCTTGACCTCCTTCCAGAAGTCAGTAAGATTGTTATTCTGCATCTTTCTGGCCAGCGAGTCTGCTCTCATTGTGTTTTCATTTCTCTTAATGAAACAAGTGCATATTTAAATCTAGCATTTGTGAGGTTTTTGTTATCAAGCAGCACTCCCTGTCTGGGTCTGCCTGCCTCTGACCAGACTCTAAAGGCTTCTCTACCAGCAGCATGTTGCTCAGACACAAACTCATTCCAGACAGGCCGTGCGTTAGGGACCTTACTCTTGTGATTAATAAAAGGTTCACTGGAAGCATAAAGACATTTGACAATATCATCATACATGGCACAGAGCTTTTCAGCATGATGTTTATCCTTGCAGTTCATATCCGTGCACATTAGGGCATCCCTAGAAAATGCAACATCACTATGTAAGCTGTCAGTTAATAGAGAATATCTGTGCATAACCTCTTTGGTCAATTTTGACCTGTCCAGTTTTCTTGGGGGGCCAGCAACAAGGGTACACTCTCAACATTTAGCAGCATAGCAACTGGTATGTGATCAGTGGTGGCCAGCCCATAACACATCTCTATACTTTCCAGTGAGTCATGAGCATCGGCTGTGGTTACAATATGGTCTAGCCAGGAAGTTGTGTGCCACGTTTCACTTATATAGGTAAAACTTGTATCAGGCAATAACGCTTGATATCATTAATTTAGTTTCATTACAGAACTGCTGCAGATGTTGTGCGAATAAACACTTATCTGACATGTCAGCATTAAAATCACCCATGACATAGACACAACATGAACTATTGTCCTCTATGAAGGACTGAATAAAAGCTAACCTGTTCTGAAATTTATCCTCATGGTCATAGGATTCATATGGTGTGTACACATTTACAATAGTAAATTTATTTTCATTGTGATTAAACTCCAACCCAATAGCCCAGTCAACGTTAAGCCACACCACCTTTACCGTTGGGTCATATTTTATGTTCCACAGTATAGCTACACCACCAGCTATCCTCCCACAAACCATTCCCATGCTGAGATCGGTAGTGGACTCTCCAGCACCATGAAAGTTCTTGTGTAGGGAGTTCAATTTGTCCAGATCTTGCTTGGCCATCCAGGTTTCTTGAAGGCAGACAATGTCACTCTCGTCCAGCAATGTGTCCACCACCAAACGTCTTGATCTATCAGCAGCAGTATGTCCTACTCGGAGGCCACGAGCGTTGTAGGATACAACCCGCATTAATGATCTACCACGGACCCATCAGGGCAGCTGGCCGGTGTGTCTGTCTCCCTGGTCTCTACATATAGGCCTACATTCATCCCAGCATCATGACTGAGCTGAAGCTCGGTACCCTGAGAGGGGGGGGTATGCTCTGGTCGAGCTTTTTTGAAAGTATAGACCAAGGGTAATTACCACACCACAACTGTCCCACCATTACCCATAGGTGGCGCTACATTCCACGCCCTAAAGCACAAAGGCTTTCTGGAATGGATAGGCTAACCAAGCCCCCTCCCTTCACTCCTTGGGTTGAAATAAAGGCCCTTGTGGATCTTGATGGTATTATTTCAGATTTGGTATCCCATTGGTAATTCTGCAGCTTAGATTTTTCTATACAGTTCCAATTTGTCAAGAATATACATTTTTCAATGATTCGCAATGTTTGGAGGAATCCGCCATTACTGCTTGCAGTTATATTTATTATTATTCTTGTTCCATGGAAGTCAATGGCAGCCCCTAGAACACTTCGACAACTTTTTGTGAAATTTGGCACACTCATTAAGGACAGTTGATTCTATACCTACACCAAGTTTTATGTCTCCCATTAGACCACTCCAGCGCCACCAATGGGTCAAAGTTGGACTTGTGTTTACACACGCAACTTTTGAACCGTATGACCCATTTTCAAAAATGAGGTACCATTGGATTCCCTGGTTCAAGCCGAGTTCAACGCACCCCATGGCGTCAATTTCCGGTTATATAGATTTTCCGCTACTTCCGGTTTTATCAAAAACCTTTGAAAGCCTACTCCTCCTACAATTTTTGTCATATCTTCTTCAAAGTTACCAGAGATGATCTTCAGACCAAGCCTCACAAAAGTTATCGAAAAGAATTTTGATCCTCACAACCGTTTGTCCGGTACAGCCAATCAAATTCATCAGAAAAGCCGCCAAACAGGATGTGAAGTCATGTCTCAGCAAATCTTTGAGATATCAACACGAAACTTGGTATATCGATGGAAGACACTACAACATGTTACCGTGTGCAAAGGCAACTTCATATCTCCAAAAATGATTGATATAAAGCAAATTGAACTTATCGCTAACGCTAAAATAATGCTTTACACATCAGCCAGTCAAAAACTGATACTCTGATTCAATCACAAGTTCATATGAAGACTCTTGAGAATGTTTATAACACAAATCTGTGAAAAAGTTGACTGTAAGATCAAAGGTCGATTTTTGGTGAATATTTGAAACATGCTTGCTTGGCTAATTTCTAGCCAAATTTCCAATGAATGTCTCCCCTCCTCCTGCCCGCGCGTGCTCCACATCCTCACACACTCAGCCTTAACTTACACACGCGCGGGCTTGGCAAGACGCACACGCAACATTTCAGGAGAGTGTGGGCTGACCAAGCCCCCACTCATTCCTTGGTTTCTAGCCAAGGCCTTGTGGATCTTGTAATCTTGGATCTCTTAACAAAAGCTGATCTTTTTAGTATTGCATTTCCGATTTTGTATGCAATGGTAAAAAGTTATACAAATCCTGAAACATTGATATATATATATGTATTTATATATATATAAATCTTTATTTCAGACGCCAAGTTCCACATAAAATAACAGACATAGAGCTATAAAAAAGAGAGTAAAACGAAAACATAAAACATAGATAATACAGTGCATAAAAAGTATGAAGACTTTTGTGCCAATGTAGTCTTAAGTTCCAAGTAATCGATAGCAGCTCTTTAGAGGGTTGACCAGGGCCTCTACTATTCAGTTCTCAGACTTGTCCAGTCGACACATGAAACCATACATCAGTTGTCTCAGGAGTGCCTTACAGGTTGGTACGTGCTTAGACAGAAACAACTGACCAGCACTATGCCACCTAGGCACATTAAGTAGCAATCTAAAAGCATCATTGAAACCATACATCAGTTGTCTCAGGATTGCCTTACAGGTTGGTACGTGCTTAGACACAAACAACTGACTAGCACTATGCCACCTTGGCACATTAAGTAGCAATCTAAAAGCATCATTGTAGGCTACTTTCAGTATCTGTATACTCCTTTACCTGTACATAGACCACAAATGAGCAGTGTACAATGGTGTTATGTAGGTTCTAAACAGGGAACATTTAACTGAATCTGAGCACATAGAAAACGTCCTTAATAACATACTGGCCTGAGAATATATTTGACAGCGCTGTTGATACATATCGTTGTCATCTGTCCAATCATCAGAAATGACATGGCAGATATTTTATTTCCTCACAAACACCAAGGGGACTGCCAGATAAATAAAAGGTAGGGAAGGTTAATTTCCTGTCCTGATTACTTCTGACTATCATTATGTGGCTTTTCTTTGCATTATATTTTATATCATGATCTAAGCCATACTGAGAGCACACCCATAGCATCTGTTGCAACAGGCTGAGTGGAACCAGATAATCTGCGTACATCAGATGATTGACAATAGATTCACCAACAAGACAGCCTGTATTTGTCTTATTCAGCTGGCTTGATAAGTCGTCCATATCCATATTAAACAAAAAGGGAAATCAAATTCCTCCTTGTCGAACTCCGTTACCAACATGGAAAGCAGCTGATACAACATTGTCCCATTTAACATGAAAAGTTTGATTGGCATACCAGAACACCAAAATCCTCACAAGAGGTTTAGGGAAACCTCTCGCTATTAGCTTCATAAACAGTTTTTCATGACAAATTCGATCGAAAGCTTTGTAAGCATCAATAAAGCATAAAAATACAGATGAATTAAGACTTGTGTATCTCCTTCAGAGCATAGATACAGAGATCAGTACCATGTTTTCTTTTAAAACCAAACTGATTTTCTGCAGTCAGAATATACATTTCCAATTTCAATCAAATAATTCTCTCAAACACTTTAGACAAGATACTGGCCAATGCAATGGGTCGATAGTTGTGTAGCCCGGGTGGTAAACATTTCTGTTGAAACAATCCTATTACATAAATATAAAAGTTTGAATACATAATACTTAAGTTCATAGTTTAATAAATAGACTTTAAGGTTTGAGAGTATGATTTTGATTTGATGAGAAATGCATATTGTTCATGTTTTACTGAATACAGCATTTGGAAATGTATATCTGTTGTTTAAAAAACGCATGTTAAAATGTACCGGTTACAAATATGAAGAGAGTAAGATGAATGTTTTGTGAATCTATGTTGTTGCTTTAATTTTGATTATGATGTTAAGCCAATCCGGTTTGAGGTCAAAGGGCAGGGTAACACGGGAAGTTGGGGTAGATGAGGTTGGAGTAGAAAAAGACAGAGCGAGCGGAGGAGTTGGAGGGAGAAGAAAATTGTAGCGTACGGTAAAATACCAAGAGTGAAGATTTTATATTATCATTAGTGGTGTTATGTTTATATTGTTGGGTGAATATCTCAACCAACAACAATAACCCAGAAAGAGGAGTTTGGCTGTTGGCGGTTTTGGATTAAGCACGGGCTTTGCCGCCAGACTAGCGACAGCGAGTGCCAGGTTGGAGCCGGTGGAGGTCGGGATTGTCGTCGTCCTCAGTCTTCTTCCTGAGTTGGTTCGTCTCGTAAATCCACGAGAGTATTTGGTCGGTCTCTCCTTCACCTGCTGCCGCCCTTCTGCCGCAGTGCGTGTGCTACCGCACTGCTGATCCGAGGTACCAGCTCCTTGTTATTTTGTGCCATCCTGGCGAAACAGCCATTTTGTTTACGGCTACAACGCACACGAGCTACACTCAGGCCTGCACCGTAGAACTGTACTGAATTAAGGTATTCGTGTAGTTAGCATTGCCGGCTAGTTTGTACTGTGTGTCCATGTGCATTACGATGTCATGTAAATGTTGAACCAATAACTGAAGAACTGATTTTTTGTCTGAAGTAAATCTTTCCTGTTTTTGTTTAACAGTTGGTTGTATTGTTTTTTTCATATGTTAAATTGGTTTAAGTTAGTAACAATTACTAACGAACTCAGGTTAGCCACCTCTCATTACAAATCCACCAAACTAGAGGCGCTACAGTTGTCTATGCTGTTCAGTTTACCAGCCTTATCTTTAACAACAGGCACTAACAGTACTGACATAATAGAGTTCGGTAGAACACCATGAACCATAATTCCAGTGAGACACATGGCTAGAAATGGACTGAGTCTATAACTGGCATTTTTTAGATGCTCTGCAGAAATGGAATCCATACCACAAGCTTTGTTGTTGTCTAGCATGTGGATGGCATCATAAATATCTACTGATCTAACTATCAAGTCTGCAGAGATACCTTTATATTGATTATCAATTCTCACTGTGTTACTTTGAACACAATTAAATAGTTTACTGTAGTGCTCATGCCATAGATCAGCAATCTTCTCTGGACAACTAACCCCTTTGATATCAGAAGGGAGGGGAGTTCTGTTATTATTTATGATCTTGACCTCCTTCCAGAAGTCAGTAAGATTGTTATTCTGCATCTTTCTGGCCAGCGAGTCTGCTCTCATTGTGTTTTCATTTCTCTTAATGAAACGAGTGCATATTTAAATCTAGCATTTGTGAGGTTTTTGTTATCAAGCAGCACTCTCTGTCTGGGTCTGCCTGCCTCTGACCAGACTCTAAAGGCTTCTCTAGCAGCAGCATGTTGCTCAGACACAAACTCATTCCAGACAGGCCGTGCGTTAGGGACCTTACTCTTGTGATTAATAAAAGGTTCACTGGAAGCATAAAGACATTTGACAATATCATCATACATGGCACAGAGCTTTTCAGCATTATGTTTATCCTTGCAGTTCATATCCGAGAATTAGTTAATAGAGAATATCTGTGCCGAACCTCTTTGGTCAATTTTGACCAGTCCAGTTTTCTTGGGGGGCCAGCAACAAGGGTACACTCTCAACATTTAGCAGCATAGCAACTGGTATGTGATCAGTGGTGGCCAGCCCATAACACATCTCTATACTTTCCAGTGAGTCATGAGAATCGGCTGTGGTTACAATATGGTCTAGCCAGGAAGTTGTGTGCCACGTTTCACTTATATAGGTAAAACTTGTATCAGGCAATAACGCTTGATATAATTAATTTAGTTTCATTACAGAACTGCTGCAGATGTTGTGCGAATAAACACTTATCTGACATGTCAGCATTAAAATCACCCATGACATAGACACAACATGAACTATTGTCCTCTATGAAGGACTGAATAAAAGCTAACCTGTTCTGAAATTCATCCTCATGGTCATAGGATTCATATGGTGTGTACACATTTACAATAGTACATTTATTTTCATTGTGATTAAACTCCAACCCAATAGCCCAGTCAACGTTAAGCCACACCACCTTTACCGTTGGGTCATATTTTATGTTCCACAGTATAGCTACACCACCAGCTATCCTCCCACAAACCATTCTCATGCTGAGATCGGTAGTGGACTCTCCAGCACCATGAAAGTTCTTGTGTAGGGAGTTCAATTTGTCCAGATCTTGCTTGGTCATCCAGGTTTCTTGAAGGCAGACAATGTCACTCTCGTCCAGCAATGTGTCCACCACCAAACGTCTTGATCTATCAGCAGCAGTATGTCCTACTCGGAGGCCACGAGCGTTGTAGGATACAACCCGCATTAATGATCTACCACGGACCCATCAGGGCAGCTGGCCGGTGTGTCTGTCTCCCTGGTCTCTACATATAGGCCTACATTCATCCCAGCATCATGACTGAGCTGAAGCTCGGTACCCTGAGAGCGGGGGGTATTCTCTGCTCAAGCTTTTTTGAAAGTATAGACCAAGGGTAATTACCAAACCACAACTGTCCCACCATTACCCATATGTGGCGCTACATTCCACGCCCTAAAGCACAAAGGCTTTCTGGAATGGATAGGCTAACCAAGCCCCCTCCCTTCACTCCTTGAGTTGAAATAAAGGCCCTTGTGGATCCTGGTGGTATTATATTTCAGATTTGGTATCCCATTGGTAATTCTGCAGCATAGATTTTTCTATACAGTTCCAATTTGTCAAGAATATACATTTTTCAATGGTTCGCAATGTTTGGAGGAATCCGCCATTACTGCTTGCAGTTATATTTGTTAGTTTTATTATTATTCTTGTTCCATGGAAGTCAATGGCAGCCCCTAGAACCCTTCGACAACTTTTTGTGAAATTTGGCACACTCATTAAGGACAGTTGATTCTATACCTACACCAAGTTTCATGTCTCCCATTAGACCACTCCAGCGCCACCAACGGGTCAAAGTTGGACTTGTGTTTACACACGCAACTTTTGAACCGTATGACCCATTTTCAAAAATGAGGTACCATTGGATTCCCTGGATCAAGCCGAGTTCAACGCACCCCATGGCGTCAATTTCTGGTTATATAGATTTTCCGCTATTTCCGGTTTTATGAAAAACCTTTGAAAGCCTACTCCTCCTACAATTTTTGTCATATCTTCTTCAAAGTTACCAAAGATGATCTTCAGACCAAGCCTCACAAAAGTTATCGAAAAGAATTTTGATCCTCACAACCGTTTGTCCGGTACAGCCAATCAAATTCATCAGAAAAGCCGCCAAACAGGATTTGAAGTCATGTCTCAGCAAATCTTTGAGATATCAACACGAAACTTGGTATATCGATGGAAGACACTACAACATGTTACCGTGTGCAAAGGCAACTTCATTTCTCCAAAAATGATTGATATAAAGCAAATTGAACTTATCGCTAACGCTAAAATAATGCTTTACACATCAGCCAGTCAAAAACTGATACTCTGATTCAATCACAAGTTCATATGAAGACTCTTGAGACTGTTTATAACACAAATCTGTGAAAAAGTTGACTGTAAGATCAAAGGTCGATTTTTGGTGAATATTTGAAACATGCTTGCTTGGCTAATTTCAAGCCAAATTTCCAATGAATGTCTCCCCTCCTCCTGCCCGCGCGTGCTCCACAGCCTCACACACTCAGCCTTAACTTACACACGCGCGGGCTTGGCAAGACGCACACGCAACATTTCAGGAGAGTGTGGGCTGACCAAGCCCCCACTCATTCCTTAGTCTCTAGCAAAGGCCTTGTGGATCTTGTAATCTTGGATCTCTTAACAAAAGCTGATCTTTTTGGTATTGCATTTCTTTTTTGTATGCAATGGTAAAAAGTTATACAAATCCTGAAACATTGATATATATATGTATTTATATATATATAAATCTTTATTTCAGACGCCAAGTTCCACATAAAATAACAGACATAGAGCTATATAAAAGAGAGTAAAACAAAAACATAAAACACAGATAATACAGTGCATAAAAAGTATGAAGACTTTTGTGCCAATGTAGTCTTAAGTTCCAAGTAATCGATAGCAGCTCTTTAGAGGGTTGACCAGAGCCTCTACTATTCAGTTCTCAGACTTGTCCAGTCGACACATGAAACCATACATCAGTTGTCTCAGGAGTGCCTTACAGGTTGGTACGTGCTTAGACAGAAACAACTGACCAGCACTATGCCATCTAGGCACATTAAGTAGCAATCTAAAAGCATAATTGAAACCATACATCAGTTGTCTCAGGATTGCCTTACAGGTTGGTACGTGCTTAGACACAAACAACTGACTAGCACTATGCCACCTTGGCACATTAAGTAGCAATCTAAAAGCATCATTGTAGGCTACTTTCAGTAAAACCAAACTGATTTTCTGCAGTCAGAATATACATTTCCAATTTCAATCAAATAATTCTCTCAAACACTTTAGACAAGATACTGGCCAATGCAATGGGTCGATAGTTGTCTTAAATGTTCAGTTTACCAGCCTTATCTTTAACAACAGGCACTAACAGTACTGACATAATAGAGTTCGGTAGAACACCATGAACCATAATTCCAGTGAGACACATGGCTAGAAATGGACTGAGTCTATAACTGGCATTTTTTAGATGCTCTGCAGAAATGCAATCCATACCACAAGCTTTGTTGTTGTCTAGCATGTGGATGGCATCATAAATATCCACTGATCTAACTATCAAGTCTGCAGAGATACCTTTATATTCATTATCAATTCTCACTGTGTTACTTTTAACACAATTAAATAGTTTACTGTAGTGCTCATGCCATAGATCAGCAATCTTCTCTGGACAACTAACCCCTTTGATATCAGAAGGGAGGGGAGTTCTGTTATTATTTATGATCTTGACCTCCTTCCAGAAGTCAGTAAGATTGTTATTCTGCATCTTTCTGGCCAGCGAGTCTGCTCTCATTGTGTTTTCATTTCTCTTAATGAAACGAGTGCATATTTAAATCTAGCATTTGTGAGGTTTTTGTTATCAAGCAGCACTCCCTGTCTGGGTCTGCCTGCCTCTGACCAGAATCTAAAGGCTTCTCTAGCAGCAGCATGTTGCTCAGACACAAACTCATTCCAGACAGGCCGTGCGTTAGGGACCTTACTCTTGTGATTAATAAAAGGTTCACTGGAAGCATAAAGACATTTGACAATATCATCATACATGGCACAGAGCTTTTCAGCATGATGTTTATCCTTGCAGTTCATATCCGTGCACATTAGGGCATCCCTAGAAAATGCAACATCACTATGTAAGCTGTCAGTTAATAGAGAATATCTGTGCATAACCTCTTTGGTCAATTTTGACCAGTCCAGTTTTCTTGGGGGGCCAGCAACAAGGGTACACTCTCAACATTTAGCAGCATAGCAACTGGTATGTGATCAGTGGTGGCCAGCCCATAACACATCTCTATACTTTCCAGTGAGTCATGAGCATCGGCTGTGGTTACAATATGGTCTAGCCAGGAAGTTGTGTGCCACGTTTCACTTATATATGTAAAACTTGTATTAGGCAATAACGCTTGATATAATTAATTTAGTTTCATTACAGAACTGCTGCAGATGTTGTGCGAATAAACACTTATCTGACATGTCAGCATTAAAATCACCCATGACATAGACACAACATGAACTATTGTCCTCTATGAAGGACTGAATAAAAGCTAACCTGTTCTGAAATTCATCCTCATGGTCATAGGATTCATATGGTGTGTACACATTTACAATAGTACATTTATTTTAATTGTGATTAAACTCCAACCCAATAGCCCAGTCAACGTTAAGCCACACCACCTTTACCGTTGGGTCATATTTTATGTTCCACAGTATAGCTACACCACCAGCTATCCTCCCACAAACCATTCTCATGCTGAGATCGGTAGTGGACTCTCCAGCACCATGAAAGTTCTTGTGTAGGGAGTTCAATTTGTCCAGATCTTGCTTGGCCATCCAGGTTTCTTGAAGAGAGACAATGTCACTCTTGCCCAGCAATGTGTCCACCACCAAACGTCTTGATCTATCAGCAGCAGTATGTCCTACTCGGAGGCCACGAGCGTTGTAGGATACAACCCGCATTAATGATCTACCACGGACCCATCAGGGCAGCTGCCCGGTGTGTCTGTCTCCCTGGTCTCTACATATAGGCCTACATTCATCCCAGCATCATGACTGAGCTGAAGCTCGGTACCCTGAGAGCGGGGGGTATGCTCTGGTCGAGCTTTTTTGAAAGTATAGACCAAGGGCAATTACCAAACCACAACTGTCCCACCATTACCCATATGTGGCGCTACATTCCACGCCCTAAAGCACAAAGGCTTTCTGGAATGGATAGGCTAACCAAGCCCCCTCCGTTCACTCCTTGGGTTGAAATAAAGGCCCTTGTGGATCTTGATGGTATTATATTTCAGATTTGGTATCCCATTGGTAATTCTGCAGCATAGATTTTTCTATACAGTTCCAATTTGTCAAGAATATACATTTTTCAATGGTTCGCAATGTTTGGAGGAATCCGCCATTACTGCTTGCAGTTATATTTATTATTATTATTATTATTACACATCTTCTTCTGCCATGGGAGTCTATGGCAGCCCCTAGAACCAATTGGTCAGAAGTTGTGAATTTTGGCACACTATTTGGGACCAGTCCCCTCATCAATTTCACCAAGTTTCATGTCTTCCATTCCAACCATCTAGCGCCACCAATGGGTCAAAGTTGAAGGTGTGTTTACACATGTTACTTTTGAACCATATGCCCCATTGTCCAAAATGAGGTATCGTTGGATTCCCTGGATCAAGACGAGTTCAACGCACTCTATGACATCATACCCAGTTCTATAGATTCTCCGCCATTTTGAATGTAAAGGAAAAGCGTTTTTTCGCTACTCCTCCTACAATTCTTGTCGAATCTTCTTCAAAATTGCCACAGATGATCTTCAGACCAAGCCTCACAAAAATTATCCCCTGGAGCTTTGATTTTCGCAACCGTTTGTTATATACAGCCACATCAAATTGATGTGGCTGAATTGATGTGGCCGCCATTTTGAATATAACGTTTTTTCGCTACCTCTCCTATAAGGTTTGTCCAATCTTCACCAAATTTGGCACAGATCATCTTCAGACCAAGCCACACAAAAGAAATCACACGTTTTTTAGACTTTCTACACTCAACTGGAACAGCCAATCAAAGTCATCAGCCAATCAAAATCGTCTACCAAGCCACCATAAAAGAAGTGAGGTCATATCTCAGCACCTCTTTACTGCATTGACAACAAATTTGGTATAGGGACGAGGGACCCTGTTCTAAAGAAGTCCAAAATAGGTCATGCCATTTCACCTCTAGGTGGCGCTGCAATAGGCAAACATTTTCAGACCAAGCCTCACAAAAGACATCACATGGCGTTTTGATTTCTGCAACCGTTTGTTAGTTACAGCCAATCAAATTGAGCAACTGATCCGGAAAAAGGAAGTGAGGTAATATCTTAGCCAAGCTTTGATGCATTGACTCCAAACTTGGTGTATGGACTCAAGGCCCTCTTATTAAGAGGTTTGAGACAGGTAGTGTCATTTGACCTCTAGGGGGCATTACAATAGGTAGGATTGTGTTTTGACCAATAACTGTTGATTTGTTTGGCGTATTTAAGCAATTCCTATGTCTCGTGATATCTTAGGAGATCCCGCGTCTGATGCATGTTAACGCGTGATACCAGACGAATTGATGAGGCCGCCATTTTGAATGAATGAATAAAACTTTTTTCGTTACTCCTACACAATGTATCCAATATTCACCAGATTTGGCACAGATTATCTTCAGACCACAATCACCTTGCCATGTAAAAATATGACTGAATTACAGCTGTTTAAACTCGGGCCAAATCTGACCATGCGTGCCACAGGAGAAACGGCTTCCTTTTTGTATTCAGTAACTGTACACAGCAATTCCCAGTGCTGATAATGGCTCACTGGGATAGACTGGCTCCGTTGAAGTGCAAGGTCGTAGGTTCGAATCCAGGCAAAGTCTCAGGCATGTCATGATACTGGTTTATCTGTTTAGTGAAGCCAGGTATGTGACAGTAGCTGTCGAGCAGTATAATCATAATGGCCACGATAATGTTTCATTCTCAGGGGATTTATACTCATGAAGAATCCGATTTATTGTGCTTTGTAGATATAGTGAATCTACATCTAGCCAGTGCATCGGATTTCTTGCATCATAACTTCTGAACAGATTTGTCATAAATCACAAGATTGGTCTCTTCTGATTCTACGTGGCATACCAAGTCGAAATATATCACATTGTCCCGTGTCCACCATTTTGGGCGTCGGCCATTTGGAATTTTCATAAAAACATACTTTTTTGAACTCCTCGTTTGCCGTTGCTCCTATTTTCATGGACATGTAATCAAATCATTTTCAGACTACAATCACCTCGATTTGTCAAAATATGACTGAATTACAACTTTTTATACTTGGTTCAAATCTGACAACGCTTCCCACAGGAAAAACGGCTTACTTTTTTTTACATAGTAACTGAACACAGTAATTCCTTGCACTGAGAATAGCTCACTGGGATAAGACGGGTTCCTCTGAAGTGTAAGGTCATAGGTTCGAATCCAGCCAAAGCCATCACGCATGTCATGATACTTGTTTATCTGTTTAGTGAAGCCAGGTATGCCACAGTAGCTGTCTAACAGTATAATCATAATGGTAATGATAATGTTTCAATCTCAGGGGATCTATACTCAAGAAGAGTCAGATTTATTGTGCTTTACAGATATGTGTCCTCTAACCTCTAGGGGGGCGATCCCATGTCTGACACATGTTAACTTGTGATACCAGCCAAATTGATGCCGCCATTTTCATTAATTAATAAAACGTTTTTGTCCTACTCAAAATGTATCAAATATTCACCAACTTTTACACAGATTATCTTCAGACCACAATCACATTGACATATCAAAATAGGACTGAATTACAGCTGTTTAAACTTGGGACAAATCTGACAACCGCTTGCCACAGGAAAAATTCTTTATATTTTTACGCAGTCACTGAAATCTGATTTCCAGCACTGAGAATAGCTCACTAGGATAAATTGGTGTCCTGGCAACGTCAGAGGTTCAAATCCAGCCAAAGCTGACAAGCTTGTCATGTCTCTGATTCTCTGTTTAGCGAGACTATAAGCCACTGCGAAGAAAGCCAGGTAAACCGCAGTCACTAGATGTCGAAAGTTTCTTCTGGGTCATCTGACCTGCTTGGCCACCACATTGCTGCTTGCAGCTATATTTATTATTATTCTTCTCCTTGCGCCACAATAACTCAACTTGGTATTGGTAACTCATTTGCTAATTTGGCACAGTGATACTACATCTGAGTGGGTACCCCCACACCAACTATGGGCCACATCAGACCATAGGGGGCGCCACAGGCCACGCCCTAAAGTCCGATTTTCAAAGTGATGGCATTTCCACCCCATTTCTCCAATTCTTCTGAAACCTGGTGTTCCTGCCTCATTTCTCATGGGTAACAAAAAAGCCTCATGGACCCATAAGGTCTGCCATGATGGATTTTCCTGTACAGTGAAAACTTGGGAAAATCTTCAAAATTCCTCTTCTGTTGAACAAAAGGTCTAATTGACTTGAAATATGGTACAGATATGTATCATTGACGTATAAAAAAATGTTACTTAAGGCAGTTGAATCAAATACAAAATGGCTGAAAGACGTGTATTTATGTAAATGTACACATTGCCTCGATTACTTTGTGTCAATAAATCAAATATAATTTTGACTGATTGCTTTTCAAACCTAATAGGGTTCAAGATGACATCTCTCTGAAGTACCATAAACAATTTCACCTTGGTATGTCAATATGATTGAATTAGAGCTGTTTCAACCTTGGCTGAATCTAACAGCGCTTACCACAGGAGAAACAGCTTACTTTTTTGTACAGTAACTGAACATGACAATATTAAACACTGAGAACAGCTCAACGAGCTGCAACGGTGACCTGCAAAGTATAAGGTCGTAGGTTCGAATCCAGCCACACTGACTCTGTGTTCAATTTGAATATATGTTTAGTTAAACAGGATGACATCGCTCTGAAGTACCATGCGCAATTTCACCTTGATATGTCAAAAGATCATTGAATTAGAGCTGTTTAAACTTTGTCCGAATCGAACAAGCCATGCTACAGGAGATACAGTTTTCTTTTTTTATACATAAACTGACCAGGATTACTCAGCCTTGCAGGTAACTCAATGGGTTGAAACGTTGTCCTGCAAAGCGCAAAGTCACAGGTTTGAATCCAGGCACAGTCTTTTGGTCTGTCATAATTTTGATTACTTGTTTAGTTAAACAGGCAGACATCATTTTGAAATATCATGCGCAATTTCATGCAATTTAACCTTGACCAAATCTGACAATGCTCGCCATTGGAGAAAAACCTTTTTTTATTATCCAGTTACTGAACTTTGTGTATTCCATGCCTGGGAATGGCTCAATTGGCAATTAAATAAAATACAAAATGGCTGAAAGAGGTGTATTTATGTAAATGTACACATTGACTCAATTTCTTTGTGTCAATAAATCAAATATATTTAAATATATTGGTTTTTCAACCCTTATAGGGTTCAAGATGACACCTCTCTGAAGTACCATAAACAATTTCACATTGGTATGTCAATATGATTGAATTAGAGCTGTTTCAACCTTGGCTTATCTAACACGTACCATAGGAGAAACAGCTTACTTTTCTTACAGTAACTGAACATGACAATATTCAACACTGATAGTAGCTCAATATGCTGGAACGGTGACCTGCAAAACAGAAGGTCATAGGTTCGAATCCGGTCACGCTCTTTGAGTCTGTCTTAAATTTGAATGTATGTTAAGTTAAACAGGATGACATAGTTCTGAAGTACCATGCGCAATTTCACCTTGATATGTCAAAAGATCATTGAATTACAGCTGTTTAAACTTTCGCCGATTTGAAAAATCCATGCTACAGGAGAAACGGCTTTCTTTTTAAAAAAAGAAACTGACTGGAAATTCGTAGCTTTGCGGGTAGTGCAATGGGTTGAAACGTTGTCCTTCAAATTGAAACTACACAGGTTCGAATCCAGACACAGTATTTAGCCTGATATCATTTTGATTACTTGTTTAGTTAAACAGGCAGACATCCTTCTGAAATACCATGCGCATTTTCATGCAATTTCACCTTGAAATGTCAACCGTTTCTTAACCTTTGTCCCAAAACTGACCAAAAACTAATACTCATATCACGCAGTCGGAGCACAGCTAGATAATCAGCGTCAGCACCCTTGGGTACCCAGCATGCAGTGCGACATGTCAAAAAACGCAAAGATTTGTGGAAAATAGTTTGGTTACAACAGCCTTGCGAGGGATTTCAGTTGTAGTGTTCGTTCAGTTAGATGTTTGTAATGTTAGTGTTTGTTAGGTAATATGATCTTGTTGGTCACCCTGATTGTGCATGTTGTGCATTTTAATCGGACCATAGATTCGGCCTTACCAAATTTTTTATTTTATCTCGCCAGCAGCTGAACATGAGCCCTACCCAGCCCAGTAGACCACATGACTACTGTTAGTTGTGCATTGCCTGAGATTCAACATCCTATAAAACGTGAATACTTTCCCCTTTCTCTTCATAGAATTTCAGCAGTTGGTGTGTTGCAGAGAGAATAGAGAGACTGACTTGTAACCCTATGTGAGTTCAAATTCCCATTCAGCCTATTGTTGTAGCCTACAAAGTAGCCTATTAGCTGTCACAAGCTGTCTAGCTGGCTATTGTGAATTTGGTCTCTATGTAGCAATTGTGTAATGACGTTTTGTTTGAAGGAGATAGTCTACAAATTAAGAAGATAATTATTGAAGTAAAGGAGCTTTTTATTCTTATCATTTAACATTTATATCAACGGCCTAGTTTGTGTTTTTTGTGCAATACCGCAAACTTCACGTCCTCAACAGTAGGTGGCGCATCACCTTTTTCAACATCCGTCAAAGTCAAATGAAGAAGAAGTTCAAGAACACAACAGAAAAGAAAACGAGAAACGAGGTAGACCTGCGTTCATCAGTCCCAATTTTTGTTTGGAAAACGAAAGTATTCTTGCTTCTTCAAAATTATGAAAACGAACTAGTCAATATATTTGTACTGGTTATTGTTACAAGTTTAAGACCTAGTCTAACTAGTGTCACTATTACGACTTAGCTAGTATACAGTAGGACATTCAACTAGTTTGAGTTTCCCAGTTTCTGAGATCGTTTGAAATTAATCCAGAGCGTACTATAACTGTCAGTTTGTTCTACCAAGCTTTACATTTATTTTAGTGTTGGTGTAATCTTGTTTAGGGTTAATTTACTCTTGACTTAATTAAACGCCTCAAGCAAATGTTAATTGCAGTTCAGTCTAGCAGCTATGCTGCTTTATAATTATTTAGAGAAAAATATATAATTCAGCCTAGACCTTATTACATTTCAAGGTTAAATCTGTTTTAGTGTTATTAACTTCTCATTGATTTGTTAAAATCTGGACGGTTCTTGTCGCAGACTTGATGATAATGGAAAAGGTCACACGTGCTTGTAATTTGACAGTAGGAGGAGTGGCTAAAACGACTGTTGATAGTGGTACTAGAGCTAGGTGACAGCCCTTAGCTGCGTGAGTTCAAAATGTTTCCAATGGTCCTAACAGCATAAGTAATATTTCAGTAGAGGTTAGAACCGAAACTGTACTGTACTGTAGCTAGTGGTACGTGCCAGTGGAGCGAGTGGTATGTGACAGTTACTGTTCTGTTGATAGTGGTACGCAAGTGTCTCGTGGCAGTTGCATTGGGTGTCTTGCAGTATTTTTGTTGACTGTCGTGTAACATTTTAGAATGGGAGAACAGGCTATACATTTATTTTAGAATATGTATAGCCTGTTGTTTATATACAACAAACAGTTGTTGTATATAAACAACTGTTTGTGATAACAGACTCTAAACCATAATTTTGACGTCTCGCTACAAGCTTACCTTACAAAGTAGTCAATTTAGATATTGTGTTGGTGTGACTGATGTAAAGCAGATTTGTACACGTATTCTACTCAGAGTAACTGAATATAAGCGTATATTAATTGTATATTAAACATAGACTAAATCTCAAATAATTTAACATAGAAATGTAGTATATATTTATGTAAATATAAAAAATTAGGCTGCAATTGTTTCATCCACTTAACAAAACACACAGGATTCAGAAAGAACGACAGTGTTTTCCGGTGCATGGCTGAGATGTGTCTTGCCTCAAGATCTGTATTTGAGTGAATCTATAGAAGTTCTAGACTGTTTTGTAAGTAAAAATAGTATTTTGAATTGTATTATTTCTGTTTACAATTACATTTATTTCTATTGAAAATATTTATGGTATGCTTTGATTCATATTTTATTGAGAGAAATGCTTGTAAACAAAAAACTAATGTAACCTGGCTGTGCTGACTGAGAGGGAACTGCAATTTAACAGTGTCTTGGAAAATGAAAATACTCAAACCCTTTGTTATTATAACCACATTCATATTTCATTTTTTCTTTAAAACGAAGAAAGAAAACATAATTCTTCATTATTTGCAGAGCATTGTAAATAAATGACACCCCTGACTGCAAATGTAGGCAACCTATGTTTACTTTAATTATTACAATTAATGATATACACGCTGTCACCAGGAGGCGCTGAAACAACACAATAATGCATTTGCATTTGAGACGTAGGAGGGTCTACGACGGTGGCTCATGTGCATTCAGTTACTCTGAGTAAAATACGTTTTTACTAAGTCAATATGTGTGTACAAGTCTGCTTTATATTACAGTCAAACCAACACATATGTCTAAATTGACTACTTTGTATGGTAAGCTTGTAGTGAGACGTCAAAAGTACGGTTTGGAGTCTGTTAGCACAAAGAGTTTATCTTACATTTCTAAATGAAAAGTTTATAGCCTGTTCTCCTATTCTAAAATGGCCGCGGGGCACGACAGTAAACAAAATCTGCAAAACACCCAATGCAACTGCCATACACTTGCGTCCCACTATCAACAGAACAGTAACTGTCATGCACCAGTGGAGGCGCTGTCACATACCGCTAGCCATTGTCATGTACCAGCGGAGGCACTGGCACGTACCACTAGCTACTGTCACGTACCACTTGCTCCACTGGCACGTACCACTCAATCCACTGGCACATACCACTAGCCGCTGTCACGTACCACTGCCACGTACCACTAGCTACAGTACAGTACAGTTTCGGTTCTAACCGCCTCTAATTTTTTCCAAAACAGTGACTAGGTACTTCAGTTAGCTGCCGCCTGCCGGGCTAATTAACCTAGAATTCAACTTGTAGCAATACCACTACCATACTAGTGTTTGCTAGCCTTCTAATTCCAAATTTTTTAAGCCATACTATGCGTGTCACATAGTTTTGTCTATCGGAAAATATTCGTTTGGAATGTTCAAATCACATATTTGGCCATGTTTCACTCAGGGACCCACATTCGAACGTACATATATTTTTGATGCTAACCAGTCTGTAATGTAGTGGTAGTTAGCAGTTGTATTGTGTTCTTTGTGACACAAGTCCCTTGTTGTATGTAAATAAATATCATGTTTTAGTTTCCTGGTATTGTGATGTTGCGATCTCAGCATATAACCCTGCATATTGTCTTATTGTGTCCAAACGTTAGCCTGGTACTGTAAGTTATTTTTTCCTACTTTATTCAAATATAGGAGTTTTAACAAATATACCGCATGTTTAAAATGAAACATTTTGCATTGTTTTGTTCTTGTTTTCACAACTGAAAGGATCATATCGTTTTGGTTATTCATAACCACAATCCTTTACAATTTTTTCCAGTGTCACGATTTATGGCAATCATATAGACTTGGAAAATATTAAGACTATTACATGTAGTTATACTGTTTTTCAGATGCCACTTAAGAAGAAATGTAAAACAGGACGTAACCTCAAGGCTGCTGATCCTGCATGCAGTTCCTTGTCTTATTTTTCTCTATCCACTGCTCCCCACTCTACCCCATTTCACAGGGCCGGCCCAAGCCTTTATGGGGCCTTAAGCAGAATTGATTTAGGGGCCCCCCTGTGACGCAAATATTATTGATTATTTTTAATGCTTGATTATTCACACACTATTTATCTAATGCACTAATTAGCAATGTTATTAATTGTGTTGCTTACATCATAACATTGATTTTTACCCTTATACACTTTTTTATTTTAACAGAAGCAAACCCACAAGATTGGTCAGGTGATGATTTGAACTTTAAGTATTCAAAGTCATACAGGACTAAGTGGTGTACTTGATGTGGTGTACTGAAAAGTAGCTAAATAAACCACACAATGCATCTATTGTACACAAGTTAACCTCTTTAATAGCTTATGGTTTAAACTATCAATGTGCAATAGTGCAAGACATTCAACTCCAAATAACTTAAAGATAAACAGTATTTTGTTATTTCTTACAAAACTGATATTAAATTAAACAACTACAATATAAATAGGATTGTTGAAAATTGACCTGCTGTATCATCAACTGTAGCACTGGCACTTGGGGCAGGAGGCGTTGGTTGAGACCCAGCTCCAAAATATTTCAACAGTGCTCCTAGGGAAGATTCATATGAGTACATAGTAGACGGATCAGAATATTAATTTAACAACATAAATGATTTCACAGAGCAGCAAGCCATCTGTACACTTGAAACCACAACTCTTAATCTATAACTAGCTAATTGAGGCATAATGATAATGGATAACAATGACCCCAAAAGGGTAGGATCTATGCAAGCTACTCTATGGTAGCTTTGTTAGTGAGCTTAACTGTCAAGTAGCCAGCTTATGTTAGCTCACAACGTAGCCTAGTTAGCAAACCTACCTTATAGCAAAGTTCAATGGCAATCGACATTTATTTTGAAATGTATTTAGCTAATATGCACCCGCCTAGGTAAATCCACCTAGGTGAATGCATACTAGCAAAATACATGCCAATTTTAAAGGGGGGATCTAGCTATTGTTATATTTTGTAAGATAGCTAGTCTAAGTGTTACACTAAAATGATAGCTAGTTAGCTCTAGCTAACATTGAAGGCTTGTTTGATGCATCTATCTCTAGACAGTAAATGTTTATGGTTTAAACTGTAATTAATCATGCAAACATACCTTGATCTTGCTGTCTTTTCTCTTCCTCTGTTTTCTTTTCTCTGCACCAGAGGAATATGTCCTTTTTTGTGCCATTGCTTTTTGCCGTGTCAGATTGCGATTGCCATCTGATCTTTTCTGTTCTCGAACAATCGACAACGTCATGTTGCTGTATGAGTGCTGACAAAGGCAGGCCCCCAAGATAATATATTAAACCAGCAGTAGTAGGCTATTATCTTCCTTGCCAGCCGGTCAACATAATATTGAGTTTATTGAAAATTTGTATAATTACCATTAACATAATATCATTTTGTAATTAAGCTGCAACTTAATGTGCTCTTGGGGGCCCCCTGGTGGCCATGGGGGCCCCAAGCAGCCGCTTAGTTCGCTTATGCCTTGGGCCGGCCCTGCCATGTCATATCCCATCTCCCTCTTCATCCCCCACCCCAACCTTCACCATCTCTGACTTTCCTCCTCTTCCGACCCATGGGTCATCTGTTTTCAGGCTCTGTGAGTCTCTTTCACAGTCTCTGCCTGTGTCGAATTGTGAGACCATGATTTCACATTCGCATTCAAAGGCCAGTGAGACAATGTTCACGCTGCCTCTAAAATCTGTAAGGTGTGCGCCAATACCACACTGTTCTGATGGTGACTCTCACCATGGAATAATACCTGAAACAATACCTGAAACAATACCTGAAACAATATCTGACACAATATCTGAAACAATACCTGAAACAATATCTGAAACAATACCTGAAACAATACCTGAAACAATACCTGAATCTCCCTTGAAAGCATTGAAAGCATTGCAATCCTATGCTAAATTTGATCTTAACAATGTTGTGCTTTCAAATACAGTGGCTGCAAGGCACACAAGAGGATGTGTTCAAGGATTGTTTCACCAAGGACATCAAATGTTTGGAGAAAATGCAGGTTTTCAATGTGTGACAAACAGTTTAACAGCAATGTTGATGAATAAACTGAAAAATGTGTGCACATGGAAAAGTAGTGACCTACATGATATTCTTGTTAATGGAAACGATATGTATATGTCATTGCAGAAATGTGGTCAGATTGTAGGCAATAACAGTTTGTTGATGATCAGTGATTTGCCCAAATCATATGTGCTGCATAATGTCGGTTTCACAATAAATCATGGGCAAGCATTTTCTGGTAAAGTTGGACTACATGAGTATGATCCAGGTTTGGTAAATATATCTGTAAGCCTTTATGAAGCCATGCAGAGAATCCTGCTAACAGATGAGAGCTGTTTTTTGACATTAACTCTAAGGACATGTGCCATTATCAAATATGTTAATGGTTTTGCAGTGTTTGATTCTCATTCACGGAGCTATGATGGGCTTGTTAGTTCAACAGGGAAAAGTGTTGTTTGTTTCTATGAAACGTTTGATGATTTGAATAATTAGCACATTATTGAACTTGCATTGTCAATGAATGCCTTTGGGAAACCATTTGAGGTAACAGGACTCAGTGCTAAAATGCACGTTTCAGACCGCAATAACTTTCACACAAGGTCTGTAACATCACTGGTACAAGTTTCCAGGTCTACTGGTAACCAATGCAAATCAAAAGCCATCAAAACAGAAGTGACGAAAAAGGCCAGGTCTACTGGTAAGCAACGCAATTCAAATGCCATCAAACCACAAGTAGAGAAAGAGGTATTTATTGTTGATGGCAAAACTAACCTTGCCAAAAGCTACAACAAAAAAAGCCTGTTTGATCATGCATTGCTAAATGAGAGCGTCTTGTGTGAAAACAATGTCAGTGTTAGTAGTGATGAAACACTTTCAACTTCAAAAAGTATTGATCTAACAGTAGAGGAACGCAGTGAGTGTATTGACAGCACAGTCGATATCACCACCAAATGGAGTGCAAGGGCAAAACCAGATATCTCTACAGACGGATTTAAAATTATTCCAAAATGCGATGTCCATGAAACAGATGTCAACATAAGTGAGGAAGTAGAACTACTGTGTAACAATAGTGACGATATCATGGTTAAAAATGTGACACTGCCAACATGGAGTTTTAACCTATTAACATGTCTTAAAAAATGTACTTTATGTTCACAGCTAAATTTGCCCTAATGACGATTTAACAATTCGCCAATGCACACCAAGTTCTCCGTGTGAATCAAAAGCTATTCAAAAAGATGGTAACTGCTTGTTTCGGTCATTGGCTTTTGTAATTTGCGGCAATGAAACCCTTCACATGAAAGTACGCAAACATGTGGTGAAACACTTATTGAAGAATAAGGAAATATTTAAAAAGTTTCTGAGACCTGAATACAACTCTGTAGAACACTATACACAAATCACACGAATGATGTACTCAAAGACATGGGGCACAGAATTAGAAATAATGGCTGCAGCCGATCTGTTAAATACTGACATCTACACGTTTAATTCAGACCGCTGGAACATCTACAAAAGTCTTTCAAACAAAAGTGAGGGTGACATATATCTGAACCATGTAAATGGAAACCATTATGAAGTGGTAACTTGTGTAACAGACAAACACCATGAAGGCGCATGTGCATCCTTGTGCCTAGAAAAAAGACCTACGCCCAAATGGAATATGAATTTGAGAAAAAGGGCAACATGCAGCACAATCAAAGATGAAGAAATAGATAAAGCCATGGATGTGTCATTAAAAACAGCTCCAGGTAAAATACAACAATCACAAAATACAAATGATGCAGAAACAAGACAAAGCCAAATAGCCCTCAAGAAGCAAAAATATCAGAATGATAGTCAATTTCGAAAACATCACATTATGTTGCAACACAAATTATATACAACAAATGAGGAATACAGACAATCAAAGTTGTCACAAAGTAAACTAAAGTATGCAGAAAGTGTAAACGTTATTTTTCAAATAAAAGCTAAGCAGTCCAGCCAAGAGAAGTACAGAAATGAAGAGGAGTTTAATTTAAAAGTAAAACAATACAGCAAAGCAAAGTACAGAACCGATGATGACTTTCAAACCAAAGTCAAACAATATAGCAAAGCAAAGTACAGATCCGATGATGACTTTCAAACCAAAGTCAAACAATACAGCAAAGCAAAGTACAGCACCGATAATGACTTTCAAACCCAAGTCAAAGAATGCAGCAAAGCAAAGTACAGCACCGATGATGACTTTCAAACCCAAGTCAAACAAAACAGAAAAGCAAAGTACTGCACCGATGATGACTTTCAAACCCAAGTCAAACAATACAGCAAAGCAAAGTACAGAACCGATAATGATTTTCAAACCCAAGTCAAAGAATACAGCAAAGCAAAGTACAGCACCGATGATGACTTTCAAACCCAAGTCAAACAATACAGCAAAGCAAAGTACAGCACCGATAATGACTTTCAAACCCAAGTCAAACAATACAGCCAAAAGAAATACAAATATGATGCAGACTTTCAAAGCAGTGTAAAAGCGCAAGGCATGCAAACGTTTGTTGGTAAGACAAATCGGACATATTCCATGGATTATGTTATAGAATCCTTTAGAAAAAATGTCAAAACAGGCCCGCAATGTGTTTGCTCTGTTTGTCATTGCCAGCTTTTTCGAAAGCAAGTTATTGAATGTAAACATGATCGCTACACAACTCGTCCAATTGTTGCTGCTATGGCCAAACAGTGAATTACAGATACATATTTACAGACTTGTAATGAAGAATGTGATGATAACTGCACTAAACATATTCAATCATCTAAGCTGTGGATATGTCACACATGTCACCGTAAGATTTGTTCTGGTAGAATCCCTCAAGAAAGTGTAGCCAACAATTTGCAGTTGCAACCCATTCCTTCAGAGCTGAAGTGTTTAAATTCACTTGAGCAACACTTAATAGCAAAACCTAATCCTTTTATGAAACTGTTGGCATTACCAAAAGGTGGACAAAATGGTTGCCATGGACCTGTCGTGTGTGTTTCATCTAATGTCGATCAAGTAACAAACATGCTTCCACGAAATGATGGAAATGATTTAATGCTACAAATTAAACTAAAACGCAAGTTAACATACAAAGGACATTATGAGTACAAACATGTTCATACAAATCATGTCTAAAATGCATTGCAGTACTTAAAGTTAAACAACAAATGGTATGATGACATTAGTATTAACAATGAATGGGTAAACCCTTTGGAGAAAGTGACTGATGTGCTAATCAATGAAAATCAACAGGATATCAATGTTAACCCTCTCAATAATAGATATGATCATACACCTATGGAAGTTTGTAATATGAATGATTATATACAATCTCAATTAGACTCTACTGTTCCAGAGGTCGATAAGAGCAGTACAGTCTGTGATAACATTGTGAAATCACAAATGTCTGCTGAACCAACGCATTCAACAAGCCTTGCTGATGAAAATACAAACAGTGATTCTGAAAATGATCAACCTGAAGAAGAGTTGACATACATTGAGCAAACGCATGGGTTTCTAGATACATTTTTACAGCCAGTAGATATTGTTCAAGAAGTTTTGGATCAGCATTTTGACTCTGTTATCAGTAGCTCCTGCTGAAAATAATCATCCCTTGCCAGGGTTATTCTTTCTTTGCGAGGGTCATGAAAAGTAGGAGCTCCCGTGGGGTATAAAACAGGAAAAAAGCAAGATATCTGAATACACGTTTACTAAATGCTGATGGCAGATTTGCAAAAAACACAGACTATATATTCTATGCTCAATACATATCATATGCAACAAGTTTTTTCAAATGTTTCAATAGCCCTGCGCAAAAGTTCAGGAACAGAACCAAACTACAAAGATGATCCCAACATGCTAACTAATGCAGAATCCTTAAGATGGGTATTAAAAAATGACGAAGGTTACAAGTTCTTACGACCTATACGTGCAACACCCCCTTTTTGGCAATCTGCTCAGAAATATTTGTTTGCAATGATAAGACAACCAGGAATCCCAACATGGTTTTGTTCATTTTCCTCAGCTGACATGCGCTGGCCTGAAATGATAACAACACTTAGTCATGCACAAAAAAAAAATGTGCCTATAGATGAACTGACTTGGTCAGAGAGATGTGCATTGTTAAAACAAAACCCAGTTACAGCTGCAAGAATGTTTGACCACAGATGGCACAGTTTCTTAAAAGATGTGATTATGTCTCCAGCTGCTCCTATTGGACAAATAACTGATTACTTTTACAGAATTGAATTTCAAAACAGAGGCTCCCCTCATTGTCATTGCTTGTTCTGGGTGGAATCAGCCCCTCAAATTGACAAAGACCCAGATGAGAAAGTTGTACATTTCATTGACAAATACGTATCTTGTGAACTGCCTTTGTCAGATGATAAAGAACTGTGTGAGATTGTAAACGCTGTGCAAAAACATAGCACTAAGCACTCAAAAACCTGTAGAAAAAAAAACTGAAAGCCGGTTTAACTTCCCACGACCTCCATCTTGTAGAACATTTGTTGATTGTGATTGTATTGTAAAACCTCAGAAAACTAAGACCAAAGTGGTTAAAAGTGACTTACAAGACCCTACAATGCCCATTCAAAAAGTCAATAACACTGAAGAAAACTTGAATAATTCACAACAGCCAGATCAATGCAATACTGAACAATCACAACAAGCAATAAACAAGGAACAGGAATTGAGAAAACTTATGACACCAGACATAGCTAAGAAGATTTTGAAACTAATCAGAACAAGTGTATTAAGTACTGACCAAACATTTGAGTCTACAGAGGAACTTTTTGAAAGCATTGACATTTCTCAATTGCTTTTTGAAATAGCAAACTCAAAACTAACTGCTAAAACAAATGTGGTATTAAAAAGAAAACCTGGTGACATTTGGATTAACCAATACAACAAAGACCTGTTACGAGCTTGGAATGCCAACATGGATATTCAGTACATTGTGGATGCATATATACGACATGCAGTGTTGTGTATATTATCTCTTATATTTCCAAAGCAGAGAGAGAAATGGGATTGTTACTAGATAAAGCACAAAAAGAAGGACATAAAGGCAATTTGGATGCCAAAGCTGCATTCAAATCACTTGGCAGTGTTTACCTTCATAATAGAGAAGTCTCTGCACAAGAAGCAGTATATAGACTGACTGGAATGCATTTAAAGGAATGTTCACGCAAAGTAACTTTCATACCGACAGGAGAACACCCTATGCGCATGAGTTTACCTCTCAGTGTATTGAGAGAAAGAAAAAATAACGTCAACAGTCAACAAAATACTATGTGGATGACAAGTGTAGTAGACCGGTATAAACATAGACCACAATCACAACAGTTTAAAAACGTGTGCCTTGCCACGTTTTGCTCAGAATATCGTGTCTTGAGTCAAAGTGAAGTTCCATGTAATCCAAATGAATCTGTTGTTCAACTTCAGGACAACTATGGACACATTAAAAAAAGATCACGCACGGAACCAGCTGTTATTAGATATGCAAGACTGTCACCCACAAAAGATCCAGAAAAATTCCATCATAGCCAGTTACAATTGTTTTTGCCCCACTACCAAGACTGTGAGTTGAAACCGCATTTGTTTGTGTCATATGAAGATTTTTACAATGTTGGGATTGTACATGAATTTAATGGTGACCAAGACACAGTTAAAGCAATTGTTGACAACAACAGGTCCTTGTATAAACAAAATTCAGACAAACTAGACTATGCACAATCTGTTATGGAAGAGCAAGGGGAATTGGACGATGCTTGGGCACAGATTTGTCCCCAGTCTGAAATGGAACGCCTTCAATGTTTACAGTCTCAGGAGATCATTGAACATGAAACTGAATTACATCATATTTCAAAAGATATTCCAGATTTGACAGAAACTTTGCGTACAACTGGCAACGTAGAACTCAGAAAATCGTTCATGATACTGCTTGGAATATAATGAGATCCTTAAATGATGAGCAAGCACGCATTTTTTACAAACTACGTCAATGGAGTTTAGAAACTGTTTGGGGACAAAATCCCCCCAAAATACAACTTGTTATCACTGGTGGAGCAGGCACAGGAAAAAGCCATTTGATTAAAGCTATACATTATGAGTTGTCAAGAATTTTAGCACAAGCATGTACAAACCCTGATGACACTACAGTGCTGTTAACAGCTCCTACTGGAGTTGCCGCGTATAACATTGGTGCAGCTACCATACACAATACTTTTTGTATTGGCACAGATGTGCGATTACCTTACCAGCCGTTGGGTGAAGAAAAGATCAACTCTTTACGAGCTAAGCTTTCCAATTTACAATTACTGATCATCAATGAAATATCAATGGTAGACACCAGACTGTTTGCATACATTCACGGAAGACTAAGACAGATAAAACAATGCGGAGATCATTCTTTGTTTGGAAAAGTGAGCATCGTTGCTGTTGGAGATTTTTTACCAGTTACCGCCAGTGAAAGGGAAACCACTTTACAGTGATATGCCAGGACTGAATATTTGGAACGAACACTTTGAAATTACACAGTTGACACAAGTTTTAAGACAAAAATATTCTACTTTTGCTGAGTTGCTAAATTGCATACGTATCCATGAAAAATCAACCCCTATGTTGCCAGCAGACATTAAAACATTGAAACAGTGCGAAACAGGAAAATAAATGAATGTGTTGCACATTTATGCTACTAAGAAACAGGTTTACGATTACAACTCCAACATGCTAAATTCAATTTGCCAAAAAGCTGTAACCATTGAAGACTTTGAGCGTAATCCCAAAACAGGACGTATGGAAAGGAAAAATGGCCACCACACCAAAGTTTTTAATACTTGTCTTCAGCCAAGTGTTTGTTTGGGCATACAAGCTCGAATCATGCTTACTAAAAACATTGATGTTTCAGATGGACTTGTTAACGGTGCCTTTGGGACAGTTGTCCAAATAATATATGATACTGACAAAGATTTTCCCTCCCTAATACATGCTGAATTTGATGACAGCAAAATTGGACAGCAACAAAGAACTAAAATGCACAAACCAAGTAATACTACACAGTACCTCACAATCATTAAACCTGAAGAGGAGAAAGTCTCTAACAATGGTGGCATACGTCGTCAGTACCCATTAAAATTAGCATGGGCTTGTACCGTTCACAAAGTCCAAGGTCTAACAGTCAACAACGCAGTAGTAAACTTGAAAAAAATATTTGCACCAGGACAAGCATTTGTAGCTTCAAGTCGTGTTTCTTTTCTGTCAGGCCTAGTAATTGAAGACTTCAAAGAATCCGTTATTTACTGTAACAACACCATCAAAGATGTTATTAAAACAATGCCTACCTTCATCTCAGACAACCCACCTTCAACTGAATCATTATTCACAATTGCTTTTCATAATATCCAAAGTCTTAATGCACATTTTACCAATATGCAAGCAAACAAGAGTATACTGAAATCACAGTGCATCTGTTTAGCTGAAACATGGCTGCAACTAAATATTCCAACCAACCATTTACTTTTACCTAACTTTACCTTCTACAACAACACTCGTTACAATTGCTACAGTCCTATAAACGTTATCACCAATACTTTAAAACATCAGGCAAACGGTGGGGTTGGAATATATTGTCAGACTGATCAAAACATTAAAGTCAACACACCATGTAATACTAATCTAGAATCATTAGTCTTCCACATTCCACAGTTTCAATTATTTGCTGCAGTTGTATACAGACCACACACATACCAAGTTGATCTATTCAAAGAACAATTATTACACCTTATTGATGAAATACTTTTCCAGGGGGTAAGATTATCAT
Source organism: Hypomesus transpacificus (assembly GCF_021917145.1). Taxonomy (NCBI): domain Eukaryota; kingdom Metazoa; phylum Chordata; class Actinopteri; order Osmeriformes; family Osmeridae; genus Hypomesus; species Hypomesus transpacificus. The sequence continues at coordinate 3,838,998 of NC_061074.1, forward strand.
GGGGGACTTCAACGATAATCTTCGAACTTCTCAAACTATTCAAACACTATTTGAAAAACACAATTACATTCAATTAGTCAACTTTCCAACCACTGATGCCAACACTATAATAAATCATGTATACACAAAAGGCACATATCACTCGAATTGTTGTCAACCTATTACAGTCACCATAACGCTATTCTTATTCATATAAAGTAGCCAAAGCATTATCTGCAAAACAGTAGATGTTTAACCAGAAACACAACACAACCTAGACAAATTACTATTATTATTCATTAAATACTTTATAATTTGTAATGTTGTAAACCTGCTGACAGGACATCTAAACAGTGGACCAGTGACGCAATGCAGACTGTACTGACTGGGATATGTTCACGACTGGTACCAACATTCTGGATGAACTCACAAAGGCTGTAATGTCATTCTGGGGCGGCTGTGGCTCAGGGGGTGGAGAGGGTCGTCTGTTCATCGCAAGGTTGGTGGTTTAATCCCCGACTCCTCCCAGGCCATGTACCGAAGTATCCTTGAGCAAGACTCTGAGCCCCAAGTTGTTCCCGATGGGCAGAGCGGCACCTTGCACGGCTGCTCGCCGCCGTCGGTGTGTGTGAGTGTGAGTATGAATGGGTGAATGAGAAGCAAAATTGTAAAGTGCTTTTGGTACCGCTAAGGTATAAAAATGTGCTATATAAATGCAGTACATTTATCATCAGCTTATGTGAGGACTGCTGTATTCCAACATGCACCAGGGTTAACTTCAACAACAACAAGCCTCAACAAAGCTCAGAAGGTTGCGGTCAGAAAAGGAGGAAGCGTTTAGGAATGAGTCCATTCCATGTACCAGCCTGTTTTGAGTCCTCCACCATCATCCCTGTGCCCAAAAAGCCAACAGGATTTAATGACTACAGACCTGTTGCCCTGACCTTTGTGGTAATGAAGTCTTTTGAGAGCCTGGTGCTGGCACACCTCAAATCCATCACAGAGACCCTCGTGGACCCCCTGCAGTTTGCCTACAGAGCCAACAGGTCTGTGGATGACGCAGTTAACATGGCCCTCCACTTCACCCTACAGCAACTGGACTCTCCAGCATCCTAGACTTGTAAATGCATTGAAAACGCTATTCAGGAGCTGAAAAGCCCTTTAAAGCAATAAAAAAATAAAAGTCTCCAAACAGGAATCTAATGGCTCAATACCTTCACAAAACACCTTTCCCATGTATAAACAGCCACAGGAACATGTGACAATAGTTAAAACATCAAGAAAACCATTCAGACTGAAGTTAAATGCCAAACATTGTAAATAAATTGAAAACGCTATTCAGGAGCTGAAAAGCACTTTAAAGCAATAAAAAAATGAAAGTCTCCAAACAGGAATCTAATGGCTCAATACCTTCACAAAACACCTTTACCATGTATAAACAGTTACATGAACATGTTATAACAGTTAAAACATCAAGAAAACTAAGACAGAAGTTACATGCCAAACATTGTAAATGTATTGAAAACGCTATTCAGGAGCTGAAAAGCCCTATAAAGCAATAAGAAAATGAAAGTCTCCAAACAGGAATCTAATGGCTCAATACCTTCACAAAACACCTTTACCATGTATAAACAGCCACAGGAACATGTGACAATAGTTAAAACATCAAGAAAACCATTCAGACAGAAGTTATATGCCAAACATTGTAAATGCATTGAGAACGCTATTCAGGAGCTGAAAAGCCCTCTAAAGCAATAAAAAAATGAAAGTCTTCAAACAGGAATCTAATGGCTCAATACCTTCACAAAACACCTTTACCATGTATAAACAGCACGAGGAATATGTTATAACAGTTGAAACATCAAGAAAACCATTCAGAAAGAAAGTTACATGCCAAACATTGTAAATGCATTGAAAACGCTATTCAGGAGTTGAAAAGCACTTTAAAGCAATAAAAAAATGAAAGTCTCCAAACAGGAATCTAATGGCTCAATACTTTCACAGAACACCTTTAACATGTATAAACAGCAACAGGAACATGTTATAACAGTTAAAACATCAAGAAAACCATTCAGACAGAAGTTACATGCCAAACATTGTGAATGCATTGAAAACGCTATTCAGGAGCTGAAAAGCATTTTAAAGCAATAAAAAAATGAAAGTCTCCAAAAAGGAATCTAATGGCTCAATACCCCAACAAAACAACTTTACTATGTATAAACAGCCACAGGAACATGTTATAACAGTTAAAACGTCAAGAAAACCATTCAGACAGAAGTTACCTGCCAAACATTGTAAATATATTGAAAACGCTATTCAGGAGCTGAAAAGCACTTTAAAGCAATAAAAAAATGAAAGTCTCCAAAATGGAATCTAATGGCTCAATACCTTCACAAAACACCTTTACCATGTATTAACAGCCACAGGAACATGTTATAACAGTTGAAACATCAAGAAAACCATTCAGAGAGAAGTTAAATGCCAAACATTGTAAATACATTGAACACGTTATTCAGGAGCTGAAAAGCACTTTAAAGCAATAAAAAAATGAAAGTCTCCAAACAGGAATCTAATGGCTCAATACCTTCACAAAACACCTTTACCATGTACAAAAAGCCACAGGAATATGTTATAACAGTTGAAACATCAAGAAAACCATTCAGAAAGAAAGTTACATGCCAAACATTGTAAATGCATTGAAAACGCTATTCAGGAGTTGAAAAGCACTTTAAAGCAATAAAAAAATGAAAGTCTCCAAACAGGAATCTAATGGCTCAATACTTTCACAGAACACCTTTAACATGTATAAACAGCAACAGGAACATGTTATAACAGTTAAAACATCAAGAAAACCATTCAGACAGAAGTTACATGCCAAACATTGTGAATGCATTGAAAACGCTATTCAGGAGCTGAAAAGCATTTTAAAGCAATAAAAAAATGAAAGTCTCCAAAAAGGAATCTAATGGCTCAATACCCCAACAAAACAACTTTACTATGTATAAACAGCCACAGGAACATGTTATAACAGTTAAAACATCAAGAAAACCATTCAGACAGAAGTTACCTGCCAAACATTGTAAATATATTGAAAACGCTATTCAGGAGCTGAAAAGCACTTTAAAGCAATAAAAAAATGAAAGTCTCCAAAATGGAATCTAATGGCTCAATACCTTCACAAAACACCTTTACCATGTATTAACAGCCACAGGAACATGTTATAACAGTTGAAACATCAAGAAAACCATTCAGAGAGAAGTTAAATGCCAAACATTGTAAATACATTGAACACGTTATTCAGGAGCTGAAAAGCACTTTAAAGCAATAAAAAAATGAAAGTCTCCAAACAGGAATCTAATGGCTCAATACCTTCACAAAACACCTTTACCATGTACAAAAAGCCACAGGAATATGTTATAACAGTTGAAACATCAAGAAAACCATTCAGAAAGAAAGTTACATGCCAAACATTGTAAATGCATTGAAAACGCTATTCAGGAGTTGAAAAGCACTTTAAAGCAATAAAAAAATGAAAGTCTCCAAACAGGAATCTAATGGCTCAATACTTTCACAGAACACCTTTAACATGTATAAACAGCAACAGGAACATGTTATAACAGTTAAAACATCAAGAAAACCATTCAGACAGAAGTTACATGCCAAACATTGTGAATGCATTGAAAACGCTATTCAGGAGCTGAAAAGCATTTTAAAGCAATAAAAAAATGAAAATCTCCAAAAAGGAATCTAATGGCTCAATACCCCAACAAAACAACTTTACTATGTATAAACAGCCACAGGAACATGTTATAACAGTTAAAACATCAAGAAAACCATTCAGACAGAAGTTACCTGCCAAACATTGTAAATATATTGAAAACGCTATTCAGGAGCTGAAAAGCACTTTAAAGCAATAAAAAAATGAAAGTCTCCAAAATGGAATCTAATGGCTCAATACCTTCACAAAACACCTTTACCATGTATTAACAGCCACAGGAACATGTTATAACAGTTGAAACATCAAGAAAACCATTCAGAGAGAAGTTAAATGCCAAACATTGTAAATACATTGAACACGTTATTCAGGAGCTGAAAAGCACTTTAAAGCAATAAAAAAAATGAAAGTCTCCAAACAGGAATCTAATGGCTCAATACCTTCACAAAACACCTTTACCATGTACAAAAAGCCACAGGAATATGTTATAACAGTTGAAACATCAAGAAAACCATTCAGAAAGAAAGTTACATGCCAAACATTGTAAATGCATTGAAAACGCTATTCAGGAGTTGAAAAGCACTTTAAAGCAATAAAAAAATGAAAGTCTCCAAACAGGAATCTAATGGCTCAATACTTTCACAGAACACCTTTAACATGTATAAACAGCAACAGGAACATGTTATAACAGTTAAAACATCAAGAAAACCATTCAGACAGAAGTTACATGCCAAACATTGTGAATGCATTGAAAACGCTATTCAGGAGCTGAAAAGCATTTTAAAGCAATAAAAAAATGAAAGTCTCCAAAAAGGAATCTAATGGCTCAATACCCCAACAAAACAACTTTACTATGTATAAACAGCCACAGGAACATGTTATAACAGTTAAAACATCAAGAAAACCATTCAGACAGAAGTTACCTGCCAAACATTGTAAATATATTGAAAACGCTATTCAGGAGCTGAAAAGCACTTTAAAGCAATAAAAAAATGAAAGTCTCCAAAATGGAATCTAATGGCTCAATACCTTCACAAAACACCTTTACCATGTATTAACAGCCACAAGAATATGTTATAACAGTTAAAACATCAAGAAAACCATTCAGAAAGAAAGTTACATGCCAAACATTGTAAATGCATTGAAAACGCTATTCAGGAGCTGAAAAGCACTTTAAAGCAATAAAAAAATGAAAGTCTCCAAACAGGAATCTAATGGCTCAATACTTTCACAGAACACCTTTAACATGTATAAACAGCAACAGGAACATGTTATAACAGTTAAAACATCAAGAAAACCATTCAGACAGAAGTTACATGCCAAACATTGTGAATGCATTGAAAACGCTATTCAGGAGCTGAAAAGCATTTTAAAGCAATAAAAAAATGAAAGTCTCCAAAAAGGAATCTAATGGCTCAATACCCCAACAAAACAACTTTACTATGTATAAACAGCCACAGGAACATGTTATAACAGTTAAAACATCAAGAAAACCATTCAGACAGAAGTTACCTGCCAAACATTGTAAATATATTGAAAACGCTATTCAGGAGCTGAAAAGCACTTTAAAGCAATAAAAAAATGAAAGTCTCCAAAATGGAATCTAATGGCTCAATACCTTCACAAAACACCTTTACCATGTATTAACAGCCACAGGAACATGTTATAACAGTTGAAACATCAAGAAAACAGTTCAGAGAGAAGTTAAATGCCAAACATTGTAAATACATTGAACACGTTATTCAGGAGCTGAAAAGCACTTTAAATCAATAAAAAAATGAAAGTCTCCAAACAGAAATCTAATGGCTCAATACTTTCACAGAACACCTTTAACATGAATAAACAGCCACAAGAATATGTTATAACAGTTAAAACATCAAGAAAACCATTCAGAAAGAAAGTTACATGCCAAACATTGTAAATGCATTGAACACGCTATTCAGGAGCTGAAAAGCACTTTAAAGCAATAAAAAAATGAAAGTCTCCAAAATGGAATCTAATGGCTCAATACCTTCACAAAACACCTTTACCATGTATTAACAGCCACAGGAACATGTTATAACAGTTGAAACATCAAGAAAACCATTCAGAGAGAAGTTAAATGCCAAACATTGTAAATACATTGAACACGTTATTCAGGAGCTGAAAAGCACTTTAAATCAATAAAAAAATGAAAGTCTCCAAACAGAAATCTAATGGCTCAATACTTTCACAGAACACCTTTAACATGAATAAACAGCCACAAGAATATGTTATAACAGTTAAAACATCAAGAAAACCATTCAGAAAGAAAGTTACATGCCAAACATTGTAAATGCATTGAAAACGCTATTCAGGAGCTGAAAAGCACTTTAAAGCAATAAAAAAATGAAAGTCTCCAAACAGGAATCTAATGGCTCAATACTTTCACAGAACACCTTTAACATGTATAAACAGCAACAGGAACATGTTATAACAGTTAAAACATCAAGAAAACCATTCAGACAGAAGTTACATGCCAAACATTGTGAATGCATTGAAAACGCTATTCAGGAGCTGAAAAGCATTTTAAAGCAATAAAAAAATGAAAGTCTCCAAAAAGGAATCTAATGGCTCAATACCCCAACAAAACAACTTTACTATGTATAAACAGCCACAGGAACATGTTATAACAGTTAAAACATCAAGAAAACCATTCAGAAAGAAAGTTAAATGCCAAACATTGTAAATGCATTGAACACGCTATTCAGGAGCTGAAAAGCACTTTAAAGCAATAAAAAAATGAAAGTCTCCAAACAGAAATCTGATGGCTCAATACCTTCACAAAAAACCTTTACCATGTATAAACAGCCACAGGAACATGTTATAACAGTTAAAACATCAAGAAAACCATTCAGACAGAAGTTACATTGCAAACATTGTAAATGCATTTAACAACGTTATTCAGGAGGGAAAAGCACTTTAAAGCAATAAAAAAATGAAAGTCTCCAAACAGGAATCTAAATGCTCAATACTTTCACAGAACACCTCTAACATGTATAAACAGCCACATAAACATGTTATAACAGTTAAAACATCAAGAAAACCATTCAGACAGAAGTTACATGCCAAACATTGTGAATGCATTGAAAACGCTATTCAGGAGCTGAAAAGCACTTTAAAGCAATAAAAAAATGAAAGTCTCCAAACAGGAATCTAATGGCTCACTACCTTCACAAAACACCTTTACCATGTGCAAACAGCCACAGGAATATGTCATAACAGTTAAAACATCAAGAAAACCATTCAGAAAGAATGTTACATGCCAAACATTGTAAATGCATTGAACACGTTATTCTGGAGCTGAAAAGCACTTTAAATCAATGAAAAATGAAAGTCTCCAAACAGGAATCTTATGGCTCAATACTTTCACAGAACACCTTTAACATGTATAAACAGCCACAGAAACATGTTATAAAAGTTAAAACATCAAGAAACCCATTCAGACAGAACTAACATGCCAAACATTGTGAATGCATTGAACATTTTATTCAGGAGCTGAAAAGCACTTTAAAGCAATAAAAAAATGAAAGTCTCCAAACAGGAATCTAATGGCTCAATACTTTCACAGAACACCTTTAACATGTATAAACAGCCACAGGAATATGTTATAACAGTTAAAACATCAAGAAAACCATTCAGAAAGAAAGTTACATGCCAAACATTGTAAATGCATTGAAAACGCTATTCAGGAGCTGAAAAGCACTTTAAAGCAATGAAAAATGAAAGTCTCCAAACAGGAATCTTATGTCTCAATACTTTCACAGAACACCTTTAACATGTATAAACAGCCACAGAAACATGTTATAAAAGTTAAAACATCAAGAAAACCATTCAGACAGAATTTACATCCCAAACAATGTGAATGCATTGAAAACGCTATTCAGGAGCTGAAAAGCACTTTAAAGCAATAAAAAAATGAAAGTCTCCAAACAGGAATCTAATGGCTCACTACCTTCACAAAACACCTTTACCATGTACAAACAGCCACAGGAATATGTCATAACAGTTAAAACATCAAGAAAACCATTCAGAAAGAATGTTACATGCCAAACATTGTAAATGCATTGAACACGTTATTCTGGAGCTGAAAAGCACTTTAAATCAATGAAAAATGAAAGTCTCCAAACAGGAATCTTATGGCTCAATACTTTCACAGAACACCTTTAACATGTATAAACAGCCACAGAAACATGTTATAAAAGTTAAAACATCAAGAAACCCATTCAGACAGAACTAACATGCCAAACATTGTGAATGCATTGAACATTTTATTCAGGAGCTGAAAAGCACTTTAAAGCAATAAAAAAATGAAAGTCTCCAAACAGGAATCTAATGGCTCAATACTTTCACAGAACACCTTTAACATGTATAAACAGCCACAGGAATATGTTATAACAGTTAAAACATCAAGAAAACCATTCAGAAAGAAAGTTACATGCCAAACATTGTAAATATATTGAAAACGCTATTCAGGAGCTGAAAAGCACTTTAAAGCAATAAAAAAATGAAAGTCTCCAAACAGGAATCTAATGGCTCAATACCCCAACAAAACAACTTTACTATGTATAAACAGCCACAGGAACATGTTATAACAGTTAAAACATCAAGAAAACCATTCAGACAGAAGTTACCTGCCAAACATTGTAAATATATTGAAAACGCTATTCAGGAGCTGAAAAGCACTTTAAAGCAATAAAAAAATGAAAGTCTCCAAACAGGAATCTTATGGCTCAATACTTTCACAGAACACCTTTAACATGTATAAACAGCCACAGGAATATGTTATAACAGTTAAAACATCAAGAAAACCATTCAGAAAGAAAGTTACATGCCAAACATTGTAAATGCATTGAAAACGCTATTCAGGAGCTGAAAAGCACTTTAAAGCAATGAAAAATGAAAGTCTCCAAACAGGAATCTTATGTCTCAATACTTTCACAGAACACCTTTAACATGTATAAACAGCCACAGAAACATGTTATAAAAGTTAAAACATCAAGAAAACCATTCAGACAGAATTTACATCCCAAACAATGTGAATGCATTGAAAACGCTATTCAGGAGCTGAAAAGCACTTTAAAGCAATAAAAAAATGAAAGTCTCCAAACAGGAATCTAATGGCTCAATACCTTCACAAAACACCTTTACCATGTACAAAAAGCCACAGGAATATGTTATAACAGTTAAAACATCAAGAAAACCATTCAGAAAGAAAGTTACATGCCAAACATTGTAAATGCATTGAAAACGCTATTCAGGAGTTGAAAAGCACTTTAAAGCAATAAAAAAATGAAAGTCTCCAAACAGGAATCTAATGGCTCAATACTTTCACAGAACACCTTTAACATGTATAAACAGCAACAGGAACATGTTATAACAGTTAAAACATCAAGAAAACCATTCAGACAGAAGTTACATGCCAAACATTGTGAATGCATTGAAAACGCTATTCAGGAGCTGAAAAGCATTTTAAAGCAATAAAAAAATGAAAGTCTCCAAAAAGGAATCTACTGGCTCAATACCCCAACAAAACAACTTTACTATGTATAAACAGCCACAGGAACATGTTATAACAGTTAAAACATCAAGAAAACCATTCAGACAGAAGTTACCTGCCAAACATTGTAAATATTTTGAAAACGCTATTCAGGAGCTGAAAAGCACTTTAAAGCAATAAAAAAATGAAAGTCTCCAAACAGGAATCTTATGGCTCAATACTTTCACAGAACACCTTTAACATGTATAAACAGACACAGGAATATGTTATAACAGTTAAAACATCAAGAAAACCATTCAGAAAGAAAGTTACATGCCAAACATTGTAAATGCATTGAAAACGCTTTTCAGGAGCTGAAAAGCACTTTAAAGCAATGAAAAATGAAAGTCTCCAAAATGGAATCTAATGGCTCAATACCTTCACAAAACACCTTTACCATGTATTAACAGCCACAGGAACATGTTATAACAGTTGAAACAGCAAGAAAACCATTCAGAGAGAAGTTAAATGCCAAACATTGTAAATACATTGAACACGTTATTCAGGAGCTGAAAAGCACTTTAAATCAATAAAAAAATGAAAGTCTCCAAACAGAAATCTAATGGCTCAATACTTTCACAGAACACCTTTAACATGAATAAACAGCCACAAGAATATGTTATAACAGTTAAAACATCAAGAAAACCATTCAGAAAGAAAGTTACATGCCAAACATTGTAAATGCATTGAAAACGCTATTCAGGAGCTGAAACTCCCCTCCTTGAGTCACCACCTTACCGCGGTGGAGGGGTTTGCGTGTCCTAGTGATCCTGGAAGCTATGTTGTCGGGGGCTTCATGCCCCTGGTAGGGTCACCCAAGGCAAACAGGTTCCAGGTGAAAGACCAGACAAAGCGTGGCTCAAAAACCAACCATGAAGAAATACAACAATGGTTCTCAGTTGCCCCTGCCCGGAAGCGGGTCACCGGGGCCCCCCCCTGGAGCCAGGCCCGGGGGTGGGGCTCGATGGCGAGCGCCTGGTGGCCGGGCCTTTTCCCATGGGGCCCGGTCGGGCACAGCCCGAAGAGACAACGTGGGACCCTCTTCCAGTGGGCTCACCATCCGCAGGAGGGGTCATGGGGGTCGGGTGCAGTGTGAGACGGGCGGCGGCCGAAGGCGGGGGCCTTGGCGGTCCGATCCTCGGCTGCAAAAGTTAGTTTTAGGGACGTGGAACGTCACCTCGCTGGCGGGAAAGGAGCCTGAGCTGGTGCGCGAGGTAGAGAGTTTCCGGCTAGATATAGTCGGCCTCGCCTCGACGCACAGCGTGGGCTCCGGAACCAGTCTCCTTGAGAGGGGCTGGACTCTCTTCCACTCTGGAGTTGCCCTTGGTGAGAGGCGTTGAGCTGGGGTGGGAATACTGGTTTCCCCTCGGTTCGGCGCCTGTACATTGGGGTTCGCCCCGGTGGACGAGAGGGTAGCCTCCCTCCGCCTTCGGGTGGGGGGACGGGTCCTCACTGTCGTTTGTGCTTATGCACCAAACGGCAGCTCAGAGTACCCACCCTTTTTGGAGTCTCTGGGGGGGGTGCTGGAAAGCGCTCCTCCTGGGGATTCCCTCGTCCTCCTGGGGGACTTCAATGCTCATGTGGGCAATGACAGTGAGACCTGGAGGGGCGTGATTGGGAGGAACGGCCCCCCCGATCTGAACCCGAGTGGTGTTTTGTTGTTGGACTTCTGTGCTAGACACGGTTTGTCCATAACGAACACCATGTTCAAGCATAAGGGTGTCCATATGTGCACCTGGCACCAGGACACCCGAGGTCTCAGTTCGATGATCGACTTTGTAGTCGTGTCATCGGACTTGGGGCCGCATGTCTTGGACACTCGGGTGAGGAGAGGGGCGGAGCTGTCAACTGATCACCACCTGGTGGTGAGTTGGCTTCGATGGTGGGGGAGGACGCCGGTCAGGCCTGGCAGGCCCAAACGTAATGTGAGGGTCTGCTGGGAACGTCTGGCGGAACCCTCTGTCAGAAGGAGCTTCAACTCCCACCTCCGGGAGAGCTTCGATCATGTCTCGGGGGGGGCCGGGGACATTGAGTCCGAATGGGCCATGTTCCGGGCCTCCATTGTTGAAGCGGCTGACCGGAGCTGCGGCCGCAGGGCGGTCGGTGCATGTCGCGGCGGTAACCCTCGGACCCGGTGGTGGACTCCGGAGGTGAGGGATGCCGTCAAGCTGAAGAAGGAGGCCTATCGGACTTTATTGGCTGGTAGGACTCCAGAGGCAGCTGATGTGTACCGGCAGGCCAAGCGGAACGCGGCTTTGGCGGTCGCGGAGGCAAAAACCCGGGCATGGGAGGAGTTCGGCGAGGCCATGGAGAATGACTTCCGAACGGCTTCAAAAAGGTTCTGGACCACCATCCGGCGGCTCAGGAGGGGGAAGCAGTGCTCTGTCAACACTGTATACGGTGGGGATGGTGCGCTGCTGACCTCGACGGGGGACGTCCTGGATCGGTGGAAGGAATACTTCGAAGACCTCCTTAATTCCACCAACACGCTTTCCGACGTGGAGGCAGAGTCTGGGGACATCGGGGGGGGCCCTTCTATCTCTGGGGCTGAGGTCGCCGAGGTGGTTGAAAAGCTCCGCGGTGGCAGGGCCCCTGGGGTGGATGAGGTCCGCCCGGAGTTCCTTAAGGCTCTGGATGTTGTAGGGCTGTCTTGGTTGACACGACTCTGCAACATCGCGTGGACATCGGGGACAGTGCCTCTGGACTGGCAGACCGGGGTGGTGGTTCCCCTCTTTAAAAAGGGGGACCGGAGGGTGTGCTCCAACTTTAGGGGGATCACACTCCTCAGCCTCCCTGGGAAAGTCTATTCAGGGGTCCTGGAGAGGAGGGTCCGTCGGATTGTCGAACCTCGGATTCAGGAGGAGCAATGTGGTTTTCGTCCTGGCCGTGGAACAGTGGACCAGCTTTATACCCTCCGCGGAGTCCTGGAGGGTACATGGGAGTTCGCCCAACCAGTCTACACATGTTTTGTGGATTTGGAAAAGGCGTTCGACCGTGTCCCTCGGGGGCTCATGTGGGGGGTGCTCCGAGAGTACGGGGTACCGGATTTCCTGATCGGGGCTGTCCGGTCCCTGTACGACCGGTGCCAGAGTTTGGTCCGCATTGCCGGTAGTAAGTCGAACTTGTTTCCGGTGAGGGTTGGACTCCGCCAGGGCTGCCCTATGTCACCGATTCTGTTCATTACCTATATGGACAGAATTTCTAGGCGCAGCCAGGGTGTTGAGGGGGTCCGGTTTGGTGACCTCAGGATCGGGTCGCTGCTTTTTGCGGATGATGTGGTCCTGTTGGCTTCATCGGGCCGTGACCTTCAGCTCTCACTGGAGCGGTTCGCAACCGAATGTGAAGCGGCTGGGATGCGAATCAGCACCTCCAAATCTGAGGCCATGGTAATCGACCGGAAAAGGGTGGAGTGCCATCTCCGGGTCGGGGAGGAGATCCTGAACCAAGCGGAGGAGTTCAAGTATCTCGGGGTCTTGTTCACGAGTGAGGGAAGAATGGAGCGCGAGGTCGACAGGCGGATCGGTGCGGCGTCCGCAGTGATGCGGGCTCTGCATCGGTCCGTCGTGGTGAAGAAGGAGCTGAGTCGAAAGGCGAAGCTCTCTATTTACCAGTCGATCTACGTTCCTACCCTCACCTATGGTCACGAACTATGGGTAGTGACCGAAAGAACGAGATCGCGAATACAAGCGGCCGAAATGAGCTTTCTCCGTAGGGTGTCCGGGCTCTCCCTTAGAGATAGGGTGAGAAGCTCGGTCATCCGGGAGGGGCTCAGAGTAGAACCGCTGCTCCTCCGCGTCGAGAGGAGCCAGCTGAGGTGGCTCGGGCATCTGATTAGGATGCCTCCTGGACGCCTCCCTGGTGAGGTGTTCCGGGCACGTCCCACTGGGAAGAGGCCCCGGGGAAGACCCAGGACACGCTGGAGGGACTATGTCTCTCGGCTGGCCTGGGAACGCCTTGGGGTCCCCCAGGAAGAGCTGGCGGAAGTGGCCGGGGGGAGGGAAGTCTGGGCCTCCCTGCTTAGGTCGCTGCCCCCGCGACCCGATCCCCGGACAAGCGGCAGATGACGACGACGAAAAGCACTTTAAAGCAATGAAAAATGAAAGTCTCCAAACAGGAATCTTATGGCTCAATACTTTCACAGAACACCTTTAACATGTATAAACAGCCACAGAAATATGTTATAAAAGTTAAAACATCAAGAAAACCATTCAGACAGAATTTACATCCCAAACATTGTGAATGCATTGAAAACGCTATTCAGGAGCTGAAAAGCACTTTAAAGCAATAAAAAAATTAAAGTCTCCAAACAGGAATCTAATGGCTCAATACCCTAACAAAACAACTTTACTATGTATAAACAGCCACAGGAACATGTTATAACAGTTAAAACATCAAGAAAACCATTCAGAGAGAAGTTAAATGCCAAACATTGTAAATACATTGAACACGTTATTCAGGAGCTGAAAAGCACTTTAAAGCAATAAAAAAATGAAAGTCTCCAAACAGGAATCTTATGGCTCAATACTTTAACAAAACACCTTTACCATGTAAAAACAGCCACCGGAACTTGTTGTAACAGTTAAAACATCAAGAAAACCATTCAGACAGAAGTTACATGCCAAACATTGTAAATGCATTGAACACGTTATTCAAGAGCTGAAAAGCACCTTAAAGCAATAAAAAAATGAAAGTCTCAAAAAAGGAATCTAATGGCTCAATACCTTCACAAAACACCTTTACTCTCTTCTCTCTGCTCTGTCTGTTAGTCTCCATCTGGTGGCCAAATAAAGTCAATACCAACAGGGTTCTCTGTATAAACAGCCACAAAAACATATTATAACAGTTAAAACATCAAGAAAACCATTCAGACAGAAGTTACATGCCAAAATTGCAAATGCATTGAAAACGCCATTCAGGAGCTGAAAAGCACTTTAAAGCAATAAAAAAATTAAAGTCTCCAAACAGGAATCCAATGGCTCAATACCTTCACAAAACCCCTTTACCATGTATAAACAGCCACAGGAACATGTTACCACAGTTAAAACATCAAGAAAACCATTCAGACAGAAGTTACTTGCCAAACATTGTAAATGCATTGAAAACGCTATTCAGGAGCTGAAAAGCACTTTAAAGCAATAAAAAAATGAAAGTCTCCAAAATGGAATCTAATGGCTCAATACCTTCACAAAACACCTTTACCATGTATAAACAGCCACAGGAACATGTTATAACAGTTGAAACATCAAGAAAACCATTCAGAGAGAAGTTAAATGCAAAACATTGTAAATACATTGAACACGTTATTCAGGAGCTGAAAAGCTCTTTAAAGCAATAAAAAAATGAAAGTCTCCAAACAGAAATCTGATGGCTCAATACCTTCACAAAACACCTTTACCATATATAAACAGCCACAGGAACATGTTATAACAGTTAAAACATCAAGAAAACCATTCAGAAAGAAAGTTAAATGCCAAACATTGTAAATGCATTGAACACGCTATTCAGGAGCTGAAAAGCACTTTAAAGCAATAAAAAAATGAAAGTCTCCAAACAGAAATCTGATGGCTCAATACCTTCACAAAAAACCTTTACCATGTATAAACAGCCACAGGAACATGTTATAACAGTTAAAACATCAAGAAAACCATTCAGAAAGAAAGTTAAATGCCAAACATTGTAAATGCATTGAACACGCTATTCAGGAGCTGAAAAGCACTTTAAAGCAATAAAAAAATGAAAGTCTCCAAACAGAAATCTAATGGCTCAATACTTTCACAGAACACCTTTAACATGTATAAACAGCCACAAGAATATGTTATAACAGTTAAAACATCAAGAAAACCATTCAGAAAGAAAGTTACATGCCAAACATTGTAAATGCATTGAAAACGCTATTCAGGAGCTGAAAAGCACTTTAAAGCAATGAAAAATGAAAGTCTCCAAACAGGAATCTTATGTCTCAATACTTTCACAGAACACCTTTAACATGTATAAACAGCCACAGAAACATGTTATAAAAGTTAAAACATCAAGAAAACCATTCAGACAGAATTTACATCCCAAACAATGTCAATGCATTGAAAACGCTATTCAGGAGCTGAAAAGCACTTTAAAGCAATAAAAAAATGAAAGTCTCCAAACAGGAATCTAATGGCTCAATACCTTCACAAAACACCTTTACCATGTACAAAAAGCCACAGAAATATGTTATAACAGTTGAAACATCAAGAAAACCATTCAGAAAGAAAGTTACATGCCAAACATTGTAAATGCATTGAAAACGCTATTCAGGAGCTGAAAAGCACTTTAAAGCAATAAAAAAATGAAAGTCTCCAAACAGGAATCTAATGGCTCAATACTTTCACAGAACACCTTTAACATGTATAAACAACAACAGGAACATGTTATAACAGTTAAAACATCAAGAAAACCATTCAGACAGAAGTTACATGCCAAACATTGTGAATGCATTGAAAACGCTATTCAGGAGCTGAAAAGCATTTTATAGCAATAAAAAAATGAAAGTCTCCAAAAAGGAATCTAATGGCTCAATACCCCCACAAAACAACTTTACTATGTATAAACAGCCACAGGAACATGTTATAACAGTTAAAACATCAAGAAAACCATTCAGACAGAAGTTACCTGCCAAACATTGTAAATATATTGAAAACGCTATTCAGGAGCTGAAAAGCACTTTAAAGCAATAAAAAAATGAAAGTCTCCAAAATGGAATCTAATGGCTCAATACCTTCACAAAACACCTTTACCATGTATTAACAGCCACAGGAACATGTTATAACAGTTGAAACATCAAGAAAACCATTCAGAGAGAAGTTAAATGCCAAACATTGTAAATACATTGAACACGTTATTCAGGAGCTGAAAAGCACTTTAAATCAATAAAAAAATGAAAGTCTCCAAACAGAAATCTAATGGCTCAATACTTTCACAGAACACCTTTAACATTAATAAACAGCCACAAGAATATGTTATAACAGTTAAAACATCAAGAAAACCATTCAGAAAGAAAGTTACATGCCAAACATTGTAAATGCATTGAAAACGCTATTCAGGAGCTGAAAAGCACTTTAAAGCAATGAAAAATGAAAGTCTCCAAACAGGAATCTTATGGCTCAATACTTTCACAGAACACCTTTAACATGTATAAACAGCCACAAGAATATGTTATAACAGTTAAAACATCAAGAAAACCATTCAGAAAGAAAGTTACATGCCAAACATTGTAAATGCATTGAAAACGCTATTCAGGAGCTGAAAAGCACTTTAAAGCAATGAAAAATGAAAGTCTCCAAACAGGAATCTTATGGCTCAATACTTTCACAGAACACCTTTAACATGTATAAACAGCCACAGAAACATGTTATAAAAGTTAAAACATCAAGAAAACCATTCAGACAGAATTTACATCCCAAACATTGTGAATGCATTGAAAACGCTATTCAGGAGCTGAAAAGCACTTTAAAGCAATAAAAAAATGAAAGTCTCCAAACAGGAATCTAATGGCTCAATACCTTCACAGAACACCTTTAACATGTATAAACAGCCACAGGAACATGTTATAACAGTTAAAACATCAAGAAAACCATTCAGACAGAAGTTACATGCCAAACATTGTGAATGCATTGAAAACGCTATTCAGGAGCTGAAAAGCACTTTAAAGCAATAAAAAAATTAAAGTCTCCAAACAGGAATCTAATGGCTCAATACCCTAACAAAACAACTTTACTATGTATAAACAGCCACAGGAACATGTTATAACAGTTAAAACATCAAGAAAACCATTCAGAGAGAAGTTAAATGCCAAACATTGTAAATACATTGAACACGTTATTCAGGAGCTGAAAAGCACTTTAAATCAATAAAAAAATGAAAGTCTCCAAACAGAAATCTAATGGCTCAATACTTTCACAGAACACCTTTAACATGAATAAACAGCCACAAGAATATGTTATAACAGTTAAAACATCAAGAAAACCATTCAGAAAGAAAGTTACATGCCAAACATTGTAAATGCATTGAAAACGCTATTCAGGAGCTGAAAAGCACTTTAAAGCAATGAAAAATGAAAGTCTCCAAACAGGAATCTTATGGCTCAATACTTTCACAGAACACCTTTAACATGTATAAACAGCCACAGAAACATGTTATAAAAGTTAAAACATCAAGAAAACCATTCAGACAGAATTTACATCCCAAACATTGTGAATGCATTGAAAATGCTATTCAGGAGCTGAAAAGCACTTTAAAGCAATACAAAAATTAAAGTCTCCAAACAGGAATCTAATGGCTCAATACCCTAACAAAACAACTTTACTATGTATAAACAGCCACAGGAACATGTTATAACAGTTAAAACATCAAGAAAACCATTCAGAGAGAAGTTAAATGCCAAACATTGTAAATACATTGAACACGTTATTCAGGAGCTGAAAAGCACTTTAAAGCAATAAAAAAATGAAAGTCTCCAAACAGGAATCTTATGGCTCAATACTTTAACAAAACACCTTTACCATGTAAAAACAGCCACCGGAACTTGTTGTAACAGTTAAAACATCAAGAAAACCATTCAGACAGAAGTTACATGCCAAACATTGTAAATGCATTGAACACGTTATTCAAGAGCTGAAAAGCACTTTAAAGCAATAAAAAAATGAAAGTCTCAAAAAAGGAATCTAATGGCTCAATACCTTCACAAAACACCTTTACTCTCTTCTCTCTGCTCTGTCTGTTAGTCTCCATCTGGTGGCCAAATAAAGTCAATACCAACAGGGTTCTCTGTATAAACAGCCACAAAAACATATTATAACAGTTAAAACATCAAGAAAACCATTCAGACAGAAGTTACATGCCAAAATTGCAAATGCATTGAAAACGCCATTCAGGAGCTGAAAAGCACTTTAAAGCAATAAAAAAATGAAAGTCTCCAAACAGGAATCCAATCGCTCAATACCTTCACAAAACCCCTTTACCATGTATAAACAGCCACAGGAACATGTTACCACAGTTAAAACATCAAGAAAACCATTCAGACAGAAGTTACTTGCCAAACATTGTAAATGCATTGAAAACGCTATTCAGGAGCTGAAAAGCACTTTAAAGCAATAAAAAAATGAAAGTCTCCAAACAGAAATCTGATGGCTCAATACCTTCACAAAAAACCTTTACCATGTATAAACAGCCACAGGAACATGTTATAACAGTTAAAACATCAAGAAAACCATTCAGAAAGAAAGTTAAATGCCAAACATTGTAAATGCATTGAACACGCTATTCAGGAGCTGAAAAGCACTTTAAAGCAATAAAAAAATGAAAGTCTCCAAACAGAAATCTAATGGCTCAATACTTTCACAGAACACCTTTAACATGTATAAACAGCCACAAGAATATGTTATAACAGTTAAAACATCAAGAAAACCATTCAGAAAGAAAGTTACATGCCAAACATTGTAAATGCATTGAAAACGCTATTCAGGAGCTGAAAAGCACTTTAAAGCAATGAAAAATGAAAGTCTCCAAACAGGAATCTTATGTCTCAATACTTTCACAGAACACCTTTAACATGTATAAACAGCCACAGAAACATGTTATAAAAGTTAAAACATCAAGAAAACCATTCAGACAGAATTTACATCCCAAACAATGTCAATGCATTGAAAACGCTATTCAGGAGCTGAAAAGCACTTTAAAGCAATAAAAAAATGAAAGTCTCCAAACAGGAATCTAATGGCTCAATACCTTCACAAAACACCTTTACCATGTACAAAAAGCCACAGAAATATGTTATAACAGTTGAAACATCAAGAAAACCATTCAGAAAGAAAGTTACATGCCAAACATTGTAAATG